>NC_057737.1:136898-140552 GCF_004010195.1 Chiloscyllium plagiosum | reverse complement strand
TTCCACATCCTTCCCATAATGCGGTGACCAGAACTATACACAATACTCCAAGTGCAGCCGCACGAGAGTTTTGTACAGCTGCAGCATGATCTCATGGCTCTGAAACTCAATCCCTCTACCAATAAAAGCTAACACACCGTATGCCTTCTTAACAACCCTATCAACCTGGGTGGCAACTTTCAGGGATCTATGTACACTGAGATCTCTCTGCTCATCTACACTGAGATCTCTCTGCTCATCTACACTACCAAGAATCTTATCATTAGCCCAGTAGTCTGCATTCCTGTTACTCCTCCCAAAGTGAGTTGTATCACACTTTTCTGCATTAAACTCCATTTGCCACCTCTCAGCCCAGCTCTGCAGCTTATCTATGTCCCTCTGTAAATTGCAACATCATTCAGCACTATCCACAACCCCACTGACCTTAGTGTCATTCACAAATCTACTAACCCATCCTTCTACACCCACATCCAGGTCATTTATAAAAATGACAAACAGCAGTGGACACAAAACAGATCCTTGTGGTACACCACTAGTAACTGAGCTCCAGCATGAACATTTCCCATCAAACACCACTTTCTGTCTTCTTTCAGCTAGCCAATTTCTGATCCAAACTGCTAAATCACCCTCAATCCCAGGCCTCTGTATCTTCTGCAATAGCTACTGTGTGGCACCTTATCAGATGCTAATTTGAAGCTAGGCAAGTGGTTGAAATATCAGCTGAGGAGCATTTTACAAACAATGATCATAACTTCATTAGATTCAAAATTCTGATGGAAAAGGACAGGAATGGGCCTGAAATCAAAAGGGTTAAACTGAGGACAGGCTGATTTTAATAATATCAGAATAGGCTGGGAGCAGACACTTATAGGTAAATCTGTGTTTACTTGGACCTCAGCAAGACTTTTGACTTCTCCATGGGATCCAAGAAAATCTGACTAATTTGCAAATTCAAGAAGGCAGCTGTCCCCCACTTTCTCCAGGACAATCAGGGACAGCAATAAGTGTTGGCCCAGCCAGCGATGCCCACATCACACGTGAATAAAAGAAAAATTATTTCCAGAATCGGCTGGGTGGCAGGGAGCAGAGGTGATGCTTGGGGACTATTTTTGTTACTGAAAGTCTGTATCCGCTGGTATTCCACGGGGATCAGTGTTTGGAGCCCTTGCTGTTTGTGGTTTAAAAACGGTTTGAACTTGAAGGTCGGGGGTGGGGGGGGTTAATCAGTAAGTTTGAGATGGTCCGAAAATGGTTGGATGATAAATGGTGAGGAGGATAGTGTTGGATTACAGTAGGATATAGACAAGCTGGTCAGACAGGCTGATCAATGGCAAATGGAATTCTACCTGAAAAGTGTGAGGTGATGTGCTTGGGCAGGGCAAACAAGGTAAGAGATACAGGATGATACTTGGTAGGACGTCAGGAAACACCGAGGATCAGAAGGACCTTGGTGTGCATGTCGACCTGTCCCTTAAGGTAGTGAGACAGGTGGAGAAAGTGCTTAAGAAGGCACATGGGATGCTTGCCTTTATTAGCTGAGATATAGAGTTTAAGAGCAGGGAGGTTATGCTGGTAACGTAAGGAAGGTTAGGCCACAGTGAGTATATTATGTGCAGTTAATGAATCCACATTATAGGAGGGATGTGATAGCACTGGAAAAGGTCGAGTGAAGATATACCAGGATGTTACCTGGGATGGTTGTCCAGTTATGAACAGAGATTGGACAGACCGGGGCTGTTTTCTTTGGAGCAGAGGAGACTGAGAGGGAACATAATGGAGATGTATCATACCATGAAGGGGGTAGACAGGAAGGAATTTTTCCCTTTGGTGGACAGATCAAGGTGAGAAGTGAAAAGTTTAGATTTAGATTACTTACAGTGTGGAAACTGGCCCTTTGGCCCAACAAGTCCACACCGACCCGCCGAACAGCAACCCACCCAGGCCCATACCCCTATATTTACCCCTTCACCTAACACTACTGGCAATTTCCCATGGCCAATTCACCTAACCTGCACATTTTTTTTGGACTGTGGGAGGAAACTGGAGCACCCGGAGGAAACCCACGCAGACACGGGGAGAACGTGCAAACTCCACACAGTCAGTTGCCCGAGGTGGGAATTGAACCTGGGTCCCTGGCGCTGTGAGGCAGCAGTGCTAACCACTGTGCCACCGTGCTGCCCTGCTGCATCTTAAGGGGGATACACATGGCAAGTACTTTACACAGAGGGTGGTGGGTGTCTGGAACGCGTTGCCAGCAGAGGTGGTAGAGGCAGGCACGGTAGATTCATTTAAGATGCGTCTGGACGGATGAGTGAGTAGGTGGGGAGCAGAGGAATTCAGATGCTTAGGAATTGGGCGACAGGTTTAGACAGTGGATTTGGATCGGCTCAGCCTTGGAGGGCCGAAGGGCCTGTTCCTGGGCTGTAAATTTTCTTTGTTCTTTTGTACTTTGTTCTATCAATGACCAGGGGCTTACATTCAACGTGAGGTGATATGAGGAAAGATTTTTTTTTCACCCAGAGAGTGGGGGGAATCTGAAACTCACTTCCTGTACGGGTGATAGGGGAGAAACACCCATAACATTTATGTCAGAAGGTCAGTGCCGAAGGAACGCCACACTGTTGAATGGTCAATACTAAGGCAGTGCTGTACTGTCTTAGCTGCTGCTGCTGGGGTGAGGTGTTAAAAATAGTTGTATCTGACCTCTGTGAATTAATGCTTCCCCCCCACATCTGAATGAAATGCTGGGGAATCCTCCTGCTCAATATTCAACCATTGGCTGGCAGCGAAGTCACAATTAGCTGATGGGAATTGTGTTGCAATGTGTGGGGTGTCTCTTGTTTTCTCAATTTCCATAATGATGACGCCTGAGAAGGATTTGTGTTTGTGGTGGAGGTTGCACTATGTGAGGGCTGAGAATCACAGTGAGTGAATCACCAAGGGATGGTGCAGGAGTCTCAGCAAGACCAGTGTACCCTCATCTTTTGATGTCGGAATCATCCTTGAAATTCCTCAGATCACTTGTGCTGTGATCAGCTGGAGTCTGGATCCAGGAGAAAACATGAAGGTGATTTTTTAAATTGGAGCTGGAGGTGAAAATACTGCTGGATCAGTGTTTGGAAGTTGATTTTCTGAATGAGTTTGTCTTCAATAATAATCACAAACTGCGTCTCAGAAACATTGGGGGAATTGATTTGATGGAAGTTTGGGAATCTTTGTGACGTGTTGTTGATGAGGATAATCCAGCGTCTCACACTGTCACCTTGCAGTCCTGTCCAATCACACTGCACTCAGCTCTGTTAGTTACGCATGGCCTGAACAATAGCTCAGAAAACACATTCTCTCTCGCTGACTCACTCAGGTCCCTGAGTCTCTCTCTCTCTCTCACATACACACTGGAGGGGGCTGCATTGGTTGCCATAGCGATTGGTGCAAAGCTACGTGTACTTGCTGTTGATGAGAGTTTTAAAGCTGACTGTTATCTGCATCAGACTTCCTTTATCTTCCATCTGCCCCTCTCACCTTCATTTTCCAAGCCAATCACTCCATTATCACCC
The DNA here is from genome assembly GCF_004010195.1 of Chiloscyllium plagiosum. NCBI lineage: Eukaryota > Metazoa > Chordata > Chondrichthyes > Orectolobiformes > Hemiscylliidae > Chiloscyllium > Chiloscyllium plagiosum. The sequence continues at coordinate 136,995 of NC_057737.1, read as the reverse complement.
CATCACAGTCTCCCACAATTCTGGGCTCTCCCTCTCTCTCATCAGCAAAGACCCAGGTCCCAGCATCAGTCCCTGCTCACTGTCCTGACTACAGTCA
>NC_057737.1:112761-136398 GCF_004010195.1 Chiloscyllium plagiosum | reverse complement strand
TTTTTGCAAGTATCTCACTGTTTGTATCAGTTTAACAGGATGTTTTTTTCTGTATTTTTTCCTATGATTCTGTTTCTGTATCTCTGTGTGTGTTTCTCTGCATCTGTGTTTTACATGTATGTTTCTGTCTATGCTTGTGTGTTTTGATGTCAGTGTGTTTATTTGTGTGCCTGTGTTTCTGTGTCTTGATTTCAGTGCATTTCTGTCCGTTTTCTGCATCTCTGTTCCTTTGTGTTTGTATTGCCAGATGTGTCTGTTTCTGTGTGACTCAGTGCCCTGTTTCTGTCTCTGGGTGTATGTCTGTATGTGTTTCATTTGTTTCTGTGTCTGTTTCAGCGTGTTTGTGTCCAACACTTCCATGCGCATTTTCTGTTTGTTGGTGTCAGTTTTTCTGTGTTTATCTATGTGTTTTTCAGTCCATCTGTTTCTGTTCCTTTCCTGTGAGTTTGTGGGTGTATTATTGTGTATTTGTGTTCCTGTTTCTGTTTCAATGTGCTCATATCTCTGCGACTGTGTGTTTCTGTATATTTAAATTAAATGGGATGTGTGTGAGAATTCTGGAGAGGGAGATGCGAGCTTGCAGGATAAAGGATATTCTGTAATGACTAAAAGGAAATGATAGTGGGGTAACTTTGGTCGTGGGGGATGGAATAAGTACAAAGGCAAGAAATAGTCATAGATTGGAAGATTTAGAATCCATCTGGTTGAAGAAAAGAAATAACTGGTGAGAATAGTCTGTAGGCACCCGCCGGCTCGAAACGTCGATTTTCCTGCTCCTTGGATGCTCTCTGACCTGCTGCGCTTTTCCAGCAACACACTCTCAACTCTGATCTCCAGCATCTGCAGACCTCACTGTCTCCACCATAAGAGTAGTTGTACAGTGGGACAGAGAGTAAAATGGGAGATAATATGGATATGCAGTAAAGAAATACATTAATCATGAGTTATTTTAACCTTCATGTAGATTGGAATATTTAGCAGAGGAAGCCATGAGGAAAAATTCTTAGAGTGTAGTCGGTACAGTTTCCTAGATCAATGTTGTGGATCCAACCAGGGATCAGACAATTTTGGATCTACTGATGTGAATTGAGGCAGGTTTAATAAATTATCTCAGAGTAAAAGGTCCTCCAGGAAACAGTGACTAGAAGATGGTGAAATTTAGTATTCAATTTGAAAAAGCATTCAGGCAACCTGTTCAAGAAAGTGAGATATCTTTTTAGATTAGAATCAATCTAAACATCATGGCATAGGCAGAGAACACAGGGGGCTAACACCTTCAACATATTGTCCAGCTATCACGATTATTGACAGCTAACCTGAGAATGCAACTTTTTAAAAAAAGGTTTTGTGATTTACACATGAAAGAAGTGAAACTATCACGGTATTCTAACAGATGAAAGGCTTAAAAGACAATCAATTTTTCAATGTAAAATTTCAGTTACATCACACTGTAAATTTTTGCTATAAATTCTGTGTGTTAGGATTGAGCCCTCCTCTACCACCTGACGGAGCGATGCTCCGAAAGCTAGTGCTTCCAATTAAACCTGTTGGACTATAACCTGGTGTTGTGTGATTTTTAACTTTGTTCAAGAATGTTATGACATACACCTGGAGCAGGTGGGACTCTAACCTGGTCACTTGGCCCAGAGGTAGGGACACTACCTCTGCATCACAATAGCCCTCCCATTCACTTTGTATATGAGAAAACTGGGTCAGAAACAACTATGCTAAATGTAAATTAGTGTAATTACACAGGAACAATGGACTGCACTGAGAAAGCGGTTTAGCAGAAAAGATGGTTGAGGAACAATGGTAGATGTTTAAGAAAATTGTGTGTATATGTGTGTGAGAGAGAGAGAGAGAGACATTGAGATTCCTGAAGGATGTTCTGGAAGCTGTGAAATTAGGGAACACTGATTTCCTTTCAATGTGAAACATTTCTAAATTCTGGGTCAGTCTGTGGCTCCCGACTGTGCCTGCTGTGTGAGTGGGAATAGTTACAGCATTGCAAACACTCTCTGGTCCAGGGAGGGGATGTCTGGACCTTGTGTTTACATCAATGGTGTTTTTGATGATCCTACAAAGAATCATTCCCTACAGTACCCAAACAGAATGTCAGCTTACATTCAAGAGCAACTAATGATTCCAGGTAAATTGGACAAGTGATTGAGTAGAAGTGAGAGTTAGTGCTGTGAGGTTGAGGGGGCAGGGGTTGAGAGAGCGAAAGAGTAAGGGTAAGTGGGGGAGGAGTGTGTAGGCAATGAGTCAGTGGGGAGAGAGATTGTGGATGAGGGGGCATGGGTGTGCAGGGGAAGGGAAGGATGTTAAGGTGTGTGGGTGAAAGAGACGGGACATAGAATGACTGGGGTATGAATGAGTGGCAGATGCTGTCAGGGGCTTCAATGTCAGGAATCTATGTAGTTAAAATTACAGTCACTTCCAGAAATTATTTTTTGAAGGGAAATCATTCTGATATAGGCAAATGGCAGCCCATTTTCACACATCAGGATCCTACAAACAGTGAGGAATAATTGACCAGGTAAATTTGGTGTCTATATGAGGTGCGTTAGGTTGGAATCATGGGATTGGAAATTCTTTTGTTTGGGGAGTACGGGCATGTCTGGCTGTGTATATGAAAGTGTGTGTGGGTGTCTGGCTGTGTGTGTATGTGTCTGTGATAGTGTGTGTGAGGGTGTGTGCAGGTGTGGGTGAGTGGGTGTGAGGGTGTGTGCAGGGTTGAGAATATTTGTGGGTGTGTGAAGATATTTGTGAGGAGGTGTGTGTGTGTGAGGGGATGTGTGTGAAGGTGTATGTGAGGGTGAGTATGACAGTGTGTGTAAGAGTGTGTCTGAAGGTTTGTGTGCTGGTGTGTAAGATGGTCTGTGTGAGGGTGTACGTGAGGTTGTCTGTGAGGATGTGTGTATTTGAGTGTGTGTGTGTTTGGGTGTGTGTGGGGGTCATCAGCCTGTTTCTCTGTGCTTGTTTGCATGTGTACTTATTTGACAGGTTTTTTCCAGGTTCCTTTCCAAGATTTTTAATGTATCCGCCTGCCCGAAACATTGGGGAGACGGCCCAGAATCAGCGATACTTTGTATTGCTGTGTTGTGCTGGAGCAGGGCAGGAAGCTGATCTCAGAACCAGCATTGTTATCCTGAGGAGTTTCTGGTCCCTGTCCCCTGTGAAGTCCATCCACAGGATAATGTGGGACCGTGGGAAAGGGCTTGAACTAAGGCCCATGTACAGGAAATGGTTGGCTCCTTAAGAACAGAAACATACAAGGATTGAAAGAGTCAGAGAAGAGGGAGAGTGAGTGGGAATTCTGCCAAAGATCTCTTAGATTGTCTCATTCAGGGTCATGCACTGGAGCATTTCCATGATTGTAGTCAGCATTGTCGCAGTTCCAATATAACAGCTGCTCACAGTCTCTCAGTTCATGACTGCTCCTTGATCCCAGTCACCGAGGCTGCGTGTTTCTGTGGGAATGTCAAAGACCCAATAGTGCAAGGGTGGGAAGAAGCCAGGCAGAGAGAGAGGGTGAAAGGAGGGAGTGCAGGAGGAGGAAACTGCAGAACCTCATGTGTACTTGGAGTAGGTTACTGTCAGAGGATGGAAGTCCCAAAGCCAAGACTCCAGGCCTGAATTTGGACATTTGAACTTTAGGTTGAATGCTGAATGTCAAATTACAGCCTTCTGTTGATTAAAAGATCAAATTGTTTTGTTGCTGTAAGTAATTTGTTTGACTCATACTCTCCATCTTGACAAGCCACTGGATACCTATCTTCAAACATGTCTGAATATTTGGCCAATAGCTTCCTTTGGGGCTATTGGTGACAGACCACTGTCTGCCTTGCACTACTCAGTGGATCTCTCCTACCTCCTGCCTCAGCTTCCCCTTCCCTTGATCTCCCAACCCTGCCTCCTGCAACTTTGTGAGCTGCCTTCGCTGATAAGGGGTTTTGTATAAAAGCTAGTTTGCATGTAAAGCTTTTTACCTTCTGGACCTCGTGACAATATTCAGTCATTTCAGTTTTCTTTGCTTTACAACTTGTGGTAGATGATCAGCTGAGAGTAACTGTGTCACCTAAAGTATGATTAATACAGGAAGATGTACTCACTCATGTATTTATGCAGGAGGCATTGCTGCAACAGGAACATCACAACACCCACATCCTCTCAATTAAACCTAAAATTATTTAAGAAACAGAACATATCAACATTTGGCCCTCTTGTCGATGGGCTAGACCTGTCACTCAATGCAATCATGGATGATCTGATTGTGGTCTCAATTCCATTTTCCCCATCTTCCCCCTCTAACCCTCGATTCTCCTGTTGAACAAGGTCATGTGACCAACCACTTAGTGCATTAAACCTTTACAGACTGACTTATTACAGTTTTACTTTCAGACAGACAGCATTTTTTTGAATTTGCATTTTCTATGCTTCCTGCTACTAGTTAATTATCAATTAATTTCTGAACTGCTTTAGTCTGTGACAGCTCCAGCTTTTATATTGTACACAATAGTTTGGCAACCTCATGCATTATTGTGATAGAGTTAGTATCTCTGATAAAAGACTGATTCCTGAAAATCAGTACTTGAACGAATGTTCTTTAGGGAAAGAAATCGGTCATCCTTACCTGTTCTGGCTTACATGTGCCTCCTGACCCACAGCAATGGAGTTGATTGTTCACTGCCCTCTGGGCAATTAGGGCTGAGCAATAAATCATGACCCAGCCAGTGGTGCCCACATCCTATGATCAAATAAACAACAGATATAAGTCCACAAGGGGGAAAGATCAGTCAATATGATCAGCAGTGAGAATATACAGAAATATTCATGGTTGGGACTGTGATAGCAATATTTTTGCATCACTGCCCAGGGAAACAGGTTGTATGAAGCCAGGAACTAAACTCAAGATTGCTCAGAGGAGTAGGTAGGAGGAGGACCCATAACAGGCAATCAGCAACACCTCGGAGAACGTGAAGGCTGCAGATGCTGGGGATCCTCCATCACCAAACACCAAACACCCAAGCCTGGAGGAAGGACACCTCCTCTTCTGACTTGGGACCCTCCAAGCACACGGGATCAATGTGGACTTCATCAGTTTCCCCATTTCCCCTCATCCCCACCTTATCCCAGTCCCCAATTCCCAACTCGGCACTGCCTACTTGTCCATCTTCCTTCCCACCTATCTGCTCCACCTCCTCTCTGACCTATCACTTTCACTCCCTCCTTCATCTACCTATCGCATTCCCAGCTGCCTTCCCTCCTCAGCCCCACCCCCCTCCCCTTTATCTCTCAGTTCCTATGGCCCACAAGCTTCATTGCTGATGAAGGGCTTATGCCCAAAACATCGACTCTCCTGCTCCTCAGATGCTGCCTGACCGACTGTGCTTTTCCAGCACCATACTCTTTGAGTCAGCAACACGTGGAAGAGTGGGTGAAAGAAGACCATAAGACAGGGAGTCAGCAGTACTTAACAAAGGGTACAAAGGGAGGAGATACTGAGACAGGAGGTCAGAGACAGAGCCGATTGGCCAATAATAATTTTCAGTTTAAAGTAAATGGTTTGAAAATAAGCATAAGGAATGGTGGGGCAGTTCAGTTGCATGGAATTTCTATCATGTTCCACGTGGGAACGTAGATGCTTTCTGTGGCCTAGACACTCATGTGGGGACTATTTCCAACTAGAACATAGAACAATACAGCGCAGAACAGGCCCTTCGGCCCTCGATGTTGCGCCGACCTGTCATGGAATTTCTATCATGTTCCATGTGGGAACGTAGATGCTTTCTGTGGCCTAGACACTCATGTGGGGACTATTTCCAACTAGAACATAGAACAATACAGCGCAGAACAGGCCCTTCGGCCCTCGATGTTGCGCCGACCTGTAAACTATTCTCAGCTCGTCCCCTTACACTATCCCATCATCATCCATGTACTTACCTAAGGATTGTTTAAATCTCCCTAATGTGGCTGAGTTGACTACATTAGTATTCCACGCCCTTACCACTCTCTGCATAAAGAACCTGCCTCTGACATCTGTCTTAAATCTATCACCCCTCAATTTGTAGTTATGCCCTCTCGTACACGCTGACGTCATCATCCTAGGAAAAAGACTTTTACTGTCAACCCTATCTAATCCTCTGATCATCTTGTATGTTTCTATCAAATCCCCTAAAACCAACTACCTAGAAGGATAAGGGCAACAAGATTAGATTCCCCTACAGTGTGGAAACAGGCCCTTTGGCCCAACAAGAGTAACCCACCCAGACCAATTTCCCTCCGACTAACGCAACTAACACTATGAGCAATTTAGCATGGCCAGTTCGAGTGACCTGCACATCTTTGGACTGTGGAAGGAAACCGGAGCACCCAGAGGAAACCCACGCAGACACGGGGAGAATGTGCAAACTCCCAAGGCTGGAATCATTCCTCAGTCCCTGGCGCTATGAGGCAACAGTGCTAACCACTGAGCCACCGTGCCACAAATACATGGAAGCACCACCACCTGCAAGTTCCCATCTGCATCACAGCATCCTGACTTGGAACTGTATTAGGAGATAGTGAGGACTGCATTACTTCACCATTTCTGGGTCACAATCCTGGAACACCCTTCCTAATAGCAATGCACTGTCTTTAAATTCCGTGGAACGCAGCAAATCAAAGCAGCAGTTCACCGGCATCTTCTCAAAAGCAATTAGGGAAGGGGAAACAATGTTGGCGCAGCCAGTGATACCTTACCTAAAAAAAGTATAAATGTACAGATAAATAAGACTAAAAATATAGGAAAAACAGAAAAAAAATCATTTGAGCAGTGGATTAGACAAACAGGTGAATAAAGAACCCTGAAATGGGCAATCAGAAACAGCCTGAATCATTGCAGTTGAAAGTAGCTGTATTGCATACTTTCTCATTTCTAGTTTAAATTAAACAGCTTCAAAGTAAGCTTAAGGGATGGGGGGCAGTTCAGTTGTATGGAATACTATCTTGTGCCACGTGGGAACGTAGATGCTTTCTGTGGTCTATTTCCAACAGCGGGGACTATTTCCAACTTGATCAATTTTAGCTCAAGATTCTGGAACTCAAGCAGCAGCAGCTGAATGCTGTGATGCATTCACAAAGTTGGAAATTATGGGATAGCATGTTGAATAAAGAGCTCACTCTGCAGATTAAGACCAAGGAAGCGGAGGGAATATCAGTGACCAATACGTAGTCTGCGTAGACCAAGCAGTTAGTGTAAGAGCCTCGTGAGGTTCTATGATTTACTAATCATTTTTATATTTTGGTTACTGGTGAGGGAGATCATTCATCAGAGGAAGGTAGGGAGGGCTGAGCTTCTGGTACTGTCATTTGCTCAGCGACACAGGTGGTTGTGGGCCAGGCAAGTATTGGGGCCAAGAATAGTAGATGATTCGAGAGTATGGGAACAGGCAGATTTTTCTGTGGTTGCACATGACTCCAGGTTGGTGTGCTGCCTCCCTGGTGCTAAGGTCAAGAATATCACCGAGTGGCTGTCGAATATCCTTTTCCGGGAGAGCGAAAAGCAGGACTTTTTCCGCAGTGATCTGAGGATTGCTCCCAGTACCACGACCTAATAAATGTAGTAATAAGAAAATTGAGCAAATCAATTACATTGCTGAAATTAAAACCATGCAGGAGTTACAGCTGGAGCTTCTGGATATTGAAATCAGTTCTGCATCAGGGAGGATCTGTACAAGGAGGATGGATTACACCTTCAGAAGTCACATGACACCAGGTTATAGTCCAACAGGTTTATTTGACATCAAACGTTTTCAGAGCACTTCACATGACCAAGGGGCTGTGCTCTAAGAGCCTGTGATTTCAAGTAAACTTGTGAGACTATAATCTGGTGTTGTGTGACTTCTGACTTTGTCCACCCAGGTCCAACACCAGTACCTCCACATCAGGGTTATACTTGGCAGGATTGTGACTAATATTCTCACAGGGAGATTTGCTAGTGCTCTTGTGATTGTTTAAACTGTTTTGCTGGGGATGGGAACCGAAGATGGAGAGCAGTTACAAAAAGAACAAAGTTGTATGGGAAGTAGAAGCATTGAACGCAATGGATGTAGGTTTGCTCGCTGAGCTGGAAGGTTCATTTTCAGATGTTTCATCACCATACTAGGTAACATCTTCAGTCAGCCCCCGGACAAAACACTGCTGGTGTTTCCTGCTTTCTGTTTATATGTTTGGGTTTCCTTGGGTTGGTGATGTCATATCCGGTGGTGATGGCATTTCTGGCGGTGATGTCATATCCTATGATGACATCATTTCCTGCTCTTTTTCTCAGGGGGTGATAAATGGGGTCCAAGTCAATGTGATTGTTGATAGAGTTCTGGTTGGAATGCCATGTTTCTAGGAATTCTCATGTCTGTTTCTGTTTGGCTTGTCCTAGGATGGGTGTGTTGTCCCAGTGAAAGTGGTGTACTTCCTTATCTGTATGTAAGGCCAGAATAATGTCATTTACAAAATACCGTGCAAGAACTGCAATAAACACTACATTGGACAAACAGGCAGAAAACTAGCCACCAGGATACATGAACATCAACTAGCCACAAAACGACATGACCCTCTCTCACTAGTATCCTCACATACAGATAAGGAAGGACACCACTTCGACTGGGACAACACATCCATCATAGGACAAGCCAAACAGAAAGAAGCACGAGAATTCCTAGAAGCATGGCATTCCAACCGTAACTCTATCAACAAACACATTGACTTGGACCCCATTTACCACCTGCTGAGAAAAAGAACAGGAAATGACATCACTATAGGAAATCACATCGCCACCGGAAATGACATCACCAACTCAAGGAAACCCAAACATATAAATAGAAAGCAGGAAACACCAGCAGGGCTTCATCTGGAGGCTCACTGAAGATGTTACCTAGTATGGTGACGAAACATCTGAAAATGAACCTTCCAGCTTAATGAGCAAACCTACATCCAGAACCTCAACCTGAGCTACCAACCTTCTTAAAAAATGCTAAGTGAATGCAATATTTGGAAGAGGAGAGGTGAATTTATGCATTAGATGAAGTAATATTGTATGTTTTAATTACCATTGTGGTGACACGCCTGCAGAGTGACCAAAACTGGAAACTTAATGTTAGGGATTACTTGAAATTTATGAGGGATAGACAAGTAGGAAAAGGAGGTGGGATAGTACTGATAATAAGGGACAGAATTTATGTATTAGTGAGAGAAGATCTCCAATCAAAATAATAAGATGTAGAACCTGTTTGTATAGAGCCAAGAGCTGAGAAACCAGCAAGGATCACCAAACATTAGTTGGTGTATTTTAGACACCACCAAATAGTAGTGATAATGTAGAGCACTGCATAAATCAGGAGATCAGAGCAACATTTAACAAGGGGAATGAAGTAATCATGCGTAGCTTCAATCACATTTAGACTGAGTAAATCTAATCAGCATCAGTTTTGTGGCAGAAGCATTCCTCAAGTGCGTTTGAAGTAATTTTCTGGAGCAATATGTTTCGGATTCAGTGGTGTGCCCAAGCAATTTTAGATCTTGCATTATGCAATTGGAAAGGGATAATAAATAATATTGTAAAGGAAGCTTCAGGGAATAGTGACCATACAGTGATGGAGTTTTCCATGAAGTTTTAAGAAGATGTCGTTCAATCTGAAACTTAGTGTCTTAAGTCTATACAATGGTAATTAGGCAATTAACGAAGGGAAGAGGAGAATGTTGGGTATGAGGGATTGCAAAATCACGTTAAGATGTTTGATGAGAAAAGGCAGTAGCTAGTATTTTAAAAATTAATGCTTAATTTAAAAAAAAATTACTTTCAGGCAAAAATATTCAATATGAAAGGTGAGCCAGCCATGACTAACAAGGAAAGTTAGAGATTTTATTAGGTCAAAAGAGATAGATGATCGGCCATGACCCAGTATGGCAAAGAACACTCAAGGGGCTGAATGGCCTATTCTTGCTCCTATGTTTCTAAAATAAAAAAAAAGTATTTGGAATGAGAAAGTGAGTTTTAAGGATTGGGGTGTGAGGGGGGTCCTCTTTGTAAATGTTCTAACCTTAAGGGAATCCTTGCCGAGAATGCGTTTGATTTAACCTTACATTTTGCTGCAAAATTGGACCATCAAAGATGTTGCTAGTTTGCTGGTACTTGCTAAAGTGGAAATAGCATGATTAGAATAATTTAGAGTATATCCAGGAGTGACTCACTCAGCACAATGTTAGACCCCCACTTCCTGTTTATTAAACAATTGCAGAGTTCCTGCTGATGATGTCAAAGGCCACTTTGTATTGATGAAAGCGGAGTATTGAATATTTGTGAGGATGTGGGATTGTTACTGCTACCTGTGGTGTGGGATTTTATGTTACTATGTGGCTTGCAAGCTCTATCATTTTTCTTAGTTTTGGTGCAAGCTGTCCCTAAAAGCAGTTGAATGGTTTTGATAAAAAAAACTGCGTCATATCGCATAAAAAATGCAGTGTGTACCTCACAGACCTATAAATATGTTAACTTGGAAACATTTCCTGCTTTTCACACTGGCCACTTTCATTACTGGCAACCAATCAATTCGTGTCGCCAGGAAAAATGTGATCAAAATACAAAATACAGTGAGAGAGAGAGAGATATCTAGAATTAAATGAAGATGTAGAGAGAGAGAGATGGAGAGTGAGAGAAACCACATAGAGTGCAATAGAAATAAAACTGTTTCTGAAATGCTAAGGAATAGAACAGGGCAAGAGAGATTACAGAAATAGGCATAAGGAACAGGAGCAAGGTGTGACCATTCAGCCCATCATGCCTGCTTTGCTATTCAGTAAGATCAAGGGTTTGGTGGAATGGGATTAAGGGGCTGGGCAACAGTGCAAAGAAGGAAGTGTGATCTTTCATAAGGTTGAGTGTGGGAGAAAAGGGTCCTTTGGCCAGAAGAACAGATGTGCAGAGTAATTCTTAAATGGTATGAATTTGAAAAGTGTAGATCTACAAACAGACCTCGCTGTCCTTGTTGATAAGTCACTGAAGACTAACATGAAGGAGCAGCAAATCATTAGAAGACTAATGAAATGTTAGCCTTTATGGCAAGACAATTTGAATACAAGAGTTCATGAGGTCTTGCTTCAATTGTATAGGAGCTTGTTAAGACTGCATCTGAAGTACTGTGTGCAACATTGGTCTCCTCATTTCAAGAAATATATTATTGTCATAGGTTCACCAGACTTATTCCTGGGATGGTGTGACTGTCCAGTGAAGGGAGATTGGGCAGTCCAGCACTGTATTTTCCAGAGTTTTGCATAATGAGAGGTGATCTCATTGAAACTTAGAAAGTATTTAAAAGGATAGTCAGAGCAGATGCAGGTAAGATGTTACCCTTAGTTGGTTGTCTGGAATCAGAGGGCACAATTTAAAAATAAGAGGGGTGCCATTTAGGTCTGTGATGGGATTTGTTCTACTCAGAGGGTGGGGGAACCTCGGAATTCTGAACCCAAGAAGGCTGTAGAAGTTAGTATTTGAGTATCTTTAAATTAGAAATTGATAAATGTTTGATTATCAATGGAATACAGGCTTACAGGGATATTGATAGTAAAAGTGTTCGATCAGCTATGTTTGTAATAAAATGGTGTTATAGGCTTGACAGGCTGAATGGCCTCCTCCTGTTCCTATGCGGTCAAGATGTATTGTTGGTATTTCTTGAAAGGTAAGGTAAGCTGCCCAAGAATTTCATGAGTTTGCTCATTTCATCAGTCTGCACTCATTACTAACCCAGCAGTATTAGTGCTGGCCCTGCCTATTGATTGGATGGATGACTTATATGTACCCAAAGACATTCTGTTTAGTAAATTGGCCACTGGGTTGAAACCTCATGGGTGTCCACATCTTCATTACAAGGATGCCAGCAAATGAGATATGGGCAGCGAAGAAGGTTATCTCAGAGAACAATGGAATCTTGATCAAATGTTTGTGCTACGAATTAGTGAGGGCAGGAATAGGAGGATAGAGGAGATGAATGCATGGCTGAGGAGCTGGTGTATGGGAGAAGGATTCACATTTTTGGATCATTGGAATCTCTTTTGGGGTAGAAGTGACCTGTACAAGAAGGACGGAGTGCACCTGTATTGGAAGGGGACTAATATACTGGCAGGGAAATTTGCTAGAACTGCTTGGGAGGATTTAAACTAGTAAGGTGGGGGGGTGGGACCCAGGGAAATAGTGAGGAAAGAGATCGATCTGAGACGGGTACAGTTGAGAACAGAAGTGAGTCAAACAGTCAGGGCAGGCAGGGACAAGGCAGGACTAATAAATTAAACTGCATTTATTTCAATGCAAGGGGCCTAACAGGGAAGGCAGATGAACTCAGGGCATGGTTAGGAACATGGGACTGGAATATCATAGCAATTACAGAAACATAGCTCAGGGATGGGCAGGACTGGCAGCTTAATGTTCCAGGATAAAAATGCTACAGGGAGGCAAGGTGTTGGGGAATGGTGGCATTTTTGGTAGGGGATAGCATTACAGCTGTGCTGAGGGAGGATATTCCCAGAAATACATCCAGGGAAGTTATTTGGGTGGAACTGAGAAATAAGAAAGGGATGCTCACCTTATTGGGATTGTATTATAGACCCCCTAATAGTCAGAGGGAAATTGAGAAACAAATTTGTAAGGAGATCTCAGCTATCTGTAAGAATAATAGTGGTTATGGTAGGAGATTTTAACTTTCCAAACATAGACTGGGACTGCCATAGTGTTAAGGGTTTAGATGGAGAGGAATTTGTTAAATGCTTACAAGAAAAATTTCTGATTCAGGATGTGGATGTACCTACTAGAGAAGGTGCAAAACTTGACCTACTCTTGGGAAATAAGGCAGGGCAGGTGATTGAGGTGTCAGTGGAGGAGCACTTTGGGGCCAGCGACCATAATTCTATTAGATTTAAAATAGTGATGGAAAAGAATAGACTAGATGTAAAAGTTGAAGTTCTAAATTGGAGAAAGGCCAATTTTGATGGTATTAGGCAAGAACTTTCAAAAGCTGACTGGAGACAGATGTTCGCAGGTAAAGGGACGGCTGGTAAATGGGAAGTCTTCAGAAATGAGATAACAAGAATCCAGAGAAAGTATATTCCTGTCAGGGTGAAAGGAAAGGCTGGTAGGTATAGGGAATGCTGAATGACTAAGGAAAATTAAGGTTTGGTTGAGAAAAAGAAGGAAGCATGTGTCAGGTATAGACAGGATAGATTGAGTGAATCCTCAGAGTATAAAGGAAGTAGGAGTATACTTAAGAGGGAAATCAGGAGGCAAAAAGGGGACATGAAATAGCTTTGGCAGGAGACTCCAAAGGGTTTTTACAAATACATTAAGGACAAAAGGGTAACTAGGGAGAGAATAGGACCCCTCAAAGATCAGCAAGGCGCCTTTGTGTTGAGCCACAGAAAATGGAGAAGATACTAAACAAGTATTTTGCATCAGTATTTACTGTGGAAAAGGATAGGGAAGATATAAACTGTAGGGAAATAGATGATGACATCTTGAAAAATGTCCAGATTACAGAGGAGGAAGTGCTGGATTCCTTGAAATGCATTAAAGTGGATAAATCCCCAGGACCTAATCAGATGTACCCTAGAACTCTGTGGGAAACTAGGGAAGTTATTGCTGGGCTTCTTGCTGAGATATTTGTATGATCTATAGTCCTAGGTGAGGTGCCAGGGGACTGGAGGTTGGCTGATGTGGTGCCACTGTTTAAGAAGGGTGGTAAGGACAAGCCAGGGAACTATAGACCAGTGAGCCTGACCTCGGTGGTGGGCAAGTTATTGGAGGGAATCCTGAGGGAGAGAATGTACATGTATTTGGAAAGGCAAGGACTGATTTGGGATAGTCAACATGGCTTTGTGCGTGAGAAATCATATCTCACAAACTTGATTGAGTTTTTTGAAGAAGCAACAAGAGGATTGATGAGGGCAGAATGGTAGATGTGATCTATATGGACTTTAGTAAGGCGTTCGACAAGGTTCCCCATGGGAGACTGGTTAGCAAGGTTAGATCTCATGGAATACAGGGAGAACTAGCCATTTGGATACAGAACTGGCTCAAAGGTAGAAGGCAGAGGGTGGTGGTGGAGGGTTGATTTTCAGACTGGAAGCCTGTGACCAGTGGGGTGTCACAAGGATCGGTGCTGGGTCCTCTACTTTTTGTCATTTATATAAATGATTTAGATGTGAGCATAAGAGGTACAGTTAGTAGATGACACCAAAATTGGAGATGTAGTGGACAGCAAAGAAGGTTACCTCAGATTGCAACAGGATCTTGATCAAATGGGCCAATGGACTGAGAAGTGGCAGATGAAGTTTAATTAGATAAATGTGAGGTGCTGCATTTTGGGAAAGCAAATCTTAGCAGGACTTATACACTTAATGGTAAGGTCCTGGGGAGTGTTGCTGAACAAAGAGACCTTGGAGTGCAGGTTCATAGCTCCTTGAAAGTGGAGTCGCAGGTAGATAGGATAGTGAAGGCGGCATTTGGTATGCTTTCCTTTATTGGTCAGAGCATTGAGTACAGGAGTTGGAAGGTCATGTTGCGGCTGTACAGGACATTGGTTTAGACCACTGTTGGAATATTGTGTGCAATTCTGGTCTCCTTTTATCGGAAAAATGTTGTGAAACTTGAAAGGTTTCAGAAAAGATTTACAAGAATGTTGCCAGTGTTGGAATATTTGAGTTACAGGGAGAGGCTGAACAGGCTGGGGCTGTTTTTCCTGGAGCGTCAGAGGCTGAGGGGTGACCTTACAGAGGTTTACAAAATTATGAAGGGCATGGATAAGATAAATAGACAAAGTCTTTTCCCTGGGGTCGGGGAGTCCAGAACTAGAGGTCATAGGTTTAGGGTGAGAGGGGAAAGATATAAAAGAGACCTAAGGGCAACCTTTTCACACAGAGGGTGGTACGTGTATGGAATGAACTGCCAGAGGAAGTGGTGGAGGCTGGTACAATTGCAACATTTAAGTGGCATTTGGATGGGTATATGAATAGGAAGGGTTCGGAGGGATATGGGCCGGGTACTGGCAGTTGGGACTAGATTGGGTTGGGATATCTGGACGGTCTGGATGAGTTGGACCGAAGGGTCTGTTTCTGTGCCGTACATCTCTATGACTCTATGACCCTAAATGGGCCAGTAGTACAAGGATTGGCAATTGGAGTTTAATTTAGATAAATGTGAAGGGTTGCATTTTGTAAAGCAAACCAGGGCCGAATACACTTAATGGTAGGGTATTGGGGAATGTTGCTGATCAAAGAAACGTAGGGGTGCAGATGCATAGTTCCTTGTAGATGGAGTTGCAAGTGTACAGGGCGGTGAAGATGTTTGGTATGCTTGCCTTCATTGGTCTGAACACTGAGTATGGGAGTTGGGATGTCATGTTGCAGCTGTACAGGACTTCATCAGAGCCAGCTTTAGAATATTGCATTCAATTCTGTTTGCCCTTCTATAGGAAGGATGTTGTTAAAGTTGAGAAAAGATTTACAAGAATGTTGCTGGACCTGGAGGGTTTGAATTATAGGGAGAGACTAATTAGGCTAGGGCTTTTTTCCCTGGAGCATCAGAGGCTGAAGCATGGCCTTATAGAGATCTATAAAATCATGAGGGGCACGGATAGAACAAAAAGCCAAGGTCTGTTTCCCTTGTTAGGGAAAAGTGCAAAACTGGAGGGAATAAGTTTAAGGTGAGTGGGGAAAGATATAAAAGGGACCTAAGGGGTAGCTTTTTCACACAGAGGGTGGTGCGTGTATGGAACTAGCTGCCAGAGGAAGTGGTGGTGGCTAGTACAATTACAACATGAATAGAAAGGGTTTAGAGGGATTCAGGCCAAATGCTGGCAAATGGGACTAGATTAATTTAGGATATCTGGTCGGAATGGATGAGTTGGACCAAAGGATCTGTTTCTGTGCTGTATGACTCTATAACACTATGGGTCTAACCTGACAGATATTGTCACTGATAACTGGAACAATCACTGACAGTCATGATTTCTGGAGTTTCACTGTTTTGGAACATCATTGGAAGAGGCCAGCAGAACTGAAAAGTTCAGCTAGTTGAGAGGAAGGGCAAGAGAAAACAGAGACCAGTGAATCATGACCCTTTCATCACATTGCCATCCTACACAGTAAATGCAGTGACCACCTCGGCAGAGTGAGGCTCCTTATCTCAGAGTTGACCATCATCACACAAACTGTCTTCTCAAGATGGAAGGGAGCTCCCTAAATGGAATGGAATCGGGTAGATAGTGAATGAAGTTTGAGAGAGGAACTATAGAAATGACTTCTAATCTTCTCAGTGTTTAAAAAGGAGGAAATTATTGCTCATACAGGATACAATGTTGGATAAACCGAAGAAATAGATGGGTTACAAGGTATATTGGAGAAATGGAAAAGGCTGCTGCTGGAGTGCATATGGACAGATACAGACAATAGAGACACAGGCAGATCAGCAGGCAGGAGCCAAAGATATGGACATAGAGATGGAAAATATATGAAGAAAACAGAGATAAATGGACAGAGTCAGACATGAAGGGATATAGACAAAAAAAGAAAGCCTTATGATTCTGCAGTCAGATGGAGCGAGATGACTAGTTGGCCAATTACCAGAGCGCTCCTTCATTACCACTGAATCCTAATCTGAACTCCCTCCCTGACAGCTCACTATCACATTCTTCATGGCAACTAGGGAGGGCAATAAAGGGTGGACCAGCCAGTGATGTCCACATCCCAAGATACAATTGAGAAAAAGAGACACCCACTGACTGAACGTGCATTAATCTCACCATTGCTGTCTTTGCTGATTCCACAACTGCTAACACTATAGGATCAGTGTGCTACTTGCTTCTCACAGTGATCTCAGGCTGAATATTGTTCTGTTAAAAAACCCTTGTCACTTAAATTCAGTTACTGACCCCTTTCCAAGTTCCAGCTGTAGCTAAATCCTCTTCTGATTCCTTCAGTACCTTCTGACAATGTACACTTAGCTTGACTCCATTATTTTACATTTCTGGTGGTCTGAAGTCTCTGAGCCATTTTTGCAATACAGAATCCTTCAAATTTTGGTTTTTACAAGGTTTTCTTGCCTCATATTTCAATTCATGTTTAGGTTCAGTGATAAACTTCCCCAGGAAGTGTCTGGTTGTTGTGATGCCTGGTGTTGATGCGATTGAGCAGTTTTGTAGTCATTTCAATCTGTTACACAGTGCTGGAGAGGTATAGCTCTCAGTGTTAGTCACATAATGAATGAATGAATGATTTATTTATTTATTGTAACATATATCTTGAAGATACAGTGAAAAATGTGTTGTCACACAATCTGGTGCCATTTTGAGTTACAATAGGGATAAAAATGATTTATTAAAAAAGAGTTCATCTGCTGCTCAAATTGGGGTCTCAAGCACAGCTTCAGGACTCTCAAGGTGTTCTGGCCCTCAAAACCTCCTGCTTTGGAAACAGCTATTGTGACACCAATGACATAGGAGACACTGGCTCTGCTGCTGCTGCTGAGAGAGCAGGCTCCAGACACTGCCACCAGGACTCCCCGCTCTGGGCACTGATGCCACCAGGAGTCTGGGCTTCAGGCTGACCACCGCTGCCAGGAGTCCTGCCAATGCTGCAGCCACCACCCTGACCACACCACTGTGGCCTCGAAGAGGAAGAAATGAAAAAAAAAGGTAAAATGTAAATAGACAAAATGATGCTGCCGGCCTGGAGCAGCTGTGCTCCGATGAGCCCAAACATTACCTGCTATGCTAATGCCATGTGGGAGCTTAGTGCATTCTTAAACTTTGTGCAGGATTCTGACTAGTTTCTCATTAAGTATAGCTCACAATCCAGTTCCCCAGACACTGCATCCTTTGCTTTTTATAGAACATCTGTTCTGTTTATTTAATTTCTGCATTTTGTACATGGCTAAACAGCTTTGCTTTCTTAGAGCTCACTCTGAACACCAAAGTTAGTTTGCACAAAACTAGGATCAGGAGACACAATTTCAAAATAATAGTGCACATGTTAAGACACTGGATGAGGAGAATTCTTTTCTCATTTATATGAATTATAAAACATCGGAGGTATCGTTGGTAAATTTGCCGATGACACCAAAATTGAGAGCAAAGAAGGTGACCTGAGATTACAAATGGGCCGATGGGCCGAGGAGGGGCAGGTAGAGTTTAATTTAGATAAATGTGAGGGGCTGCATTGTGGAAAGGAAAATCAGGGCAGGACTTAAACACTTAACAGTAAGGTCCTGGGAGTGTTGCTGAACAAAGATACCTTATACATAGTTCTTGAAAGTGGAGTTGCAGATGGATGGGATAGTGAAGAAGGCATTTGATATGCTTGTTTTTATTGGTCAATGTATTGAGTATAGGAATTGGGAGGTCATGTTGAGGCTGTACAGGACATTAGTTAGGCCAATTTTGGAAAATTGCATACAATTCTGGTCTCCCTGCTATAGGAAGGATGTTGTGAAACTTGAGAGAGTGCAGATTAGATTAGATTACTTACAATGTGGAAACAGGCCCTTCGGCCCAACAAGTCCACACTGACCCGCCAAAGCGTAACCCACCCAGACCCATTCTCCTACATTTACCCCTTCACCTAACACTACGGGCAATTTAGCATGGCCAATTCACCTAACCCGCACAATTTTTTTGGACTGTGGGAGGAAACCGGAGCACCCGGAGGAAACCCATGCAGACACGGGGAGAATGTGCAAACTCCACACAGAGAGTCACCTGAGGCAGGAATTGAACCCGGGTCTCTGGCGCTGTGAGGCAGCAGTGCTAACCACTGTGCCACCGTGCTGCCCACGAAAAGATTTAAAAGAATGTTGCCTGGCTGGAAGGCTTTAATTACAGGGAAAGGCTGAATAGGCTGGGGATGTTTTCCCTGGAGTGTCAGAAGCTATGGGTGACCTTATAGAGGTTTATAAAATCAAGTGGGGCATGGATAGGATAAATAGGCAAGGCCTTTTCCCCAAGGTGGGGGAGTCCAGAACTAGAGGTTTAGGGTGAGAGGGGAAAGATATAAAAGGGACCTAAGGGGCAACGTTTTCACACAGAGGGCGGTACGTGTATGGAACAAGCTGCCAGAGGAAGTGGTGGAGGCTGGTGCAATTACGATTTTAAAAGACATCTGGATGGGTATATGAACAGGAAGGGTTTAGAGGGATATAGGCCAAATGCTGGCAAATGAGACTAGATTTATCTAGGATATCTGGTTGGCATAGACAAGTTGGACTGAAGGGTCTGTTTTAATGCTGTACATCTCTATGACTTGGAGGGTATTTAGCCCATAGAGTTATTTTCCCCAGAAAACAGTGGAGGCTGTATCAATAAATATATTTAAGGTAGAATGAGACAGATTCTTGATTGACAAGGGAGTCAAGGCATATCAGGGGTAGGGTTGGGTTTCTGATTTGGTCAATGGTCAGTGATAGGAGGCTGTCCCTCCAAGTGGGGCAGGTAAGGGGACCCAGTGGATAGGAGTCCAAGAGTCAGCCAATAGATCAGGTTAAATTTCACAAAACGAGTTAAAGGATAAAACTAAAGACTCTGTATCTGAATGCATATCATGTTTGAAAAAGAACAGATGAACTAAGGGTGCAAATAGAAATGAATATATATAATTTGGGAGCCATACAGAGAGGCATGGTTTGGAACCTGAATCTTGAAAGATACAGGGATGACAGGAAAGTTGGAAAAGTGGAGGGGTGGCTCTGTTGGTTAATGATGGTATTAGCACAATAGAGAGGAATGACCTAAGTTCAGAAACCAGGATATAAATTTACTCTAAATTGAGTGATTTACCCTGTACACCAGTCGCTGAAGGTAAGCAAAAAAGTGCAGCAGGTGGTTGAGAAAGCAAATGGTATGTTGGCCTTCATAGTAAACTCTAAGATGGCTGCAACAGCACAGTAGTCGAGGCCAAAAGGCTCTATGATTTCAAGGAGTTGGAAATGGCACTTGGGGGCTAGAGGGATCAATGGATATGGGGAAGAGCATGAACATGCTTTTGGATGACCATGATCAAAATGAATGGTGGAGCTGGAAGGGCTGAAAGGCCTACCCCAGCTCCTGTCTTATGTTTCTATGGATGTGGAAACAGTTTGGGTAGACATGAGAAATTACAAAGACAAGAAGTTCATCTATGGGAGTGGTGGACAACCTCCAAACTAACTACATAGTTGGTGCAGCATTAACTACAAAATGATGACAGCTTTCAGAATGACACAGTCATAGTTATGGCTGTTTTGAATCTACATATTGACTAAAAGGATTAAATAGGTATAGGTAGCCTAGATGGGGAGTTCAGGGAATGTTTTTGGGATAGTTTCTAAGAACAGCATGTTCTGGAGCCAACCAAAGAACAGACTGCATTAGATCTGCTTCCATAATCAGATAGGATATATTAATGTTCCCAGAGTAAAGGCACTATGTGTTAACAATGAATATAATATGATTTAATTTTATATTCAGTTTGAGTGAGGGGAGATTGTGTCTGAAACTATTTTAACAATTTAAATAAGAGGAATTATGAGACTATGAAAACAGAATTGGCTAAAATGAATTGTCAAATTAATTAAAGGCTAGGTCAATAGTGACAGACATTGAAGAGGATAAATCACATACATAGAATAGGTACAATCCAATGAGCAAGAAAAATTCCAAGGGACAGTTCCACCATATGTGATTAACTAGAAATGTTAAAAATGGTATTAAACTAAAAGAAACAAAACATATAACTGTGCCAAAACAGATTGCAAGTCACAAGGTTGGACAGAATATGAAATAAAGCAAAGAATGACCAAAACAAAAACGAAGAGTACAAGAAAAAGCTAGCCAGAAATATAAAAACAGATGGTAGGATTTTCAATAAATAGGTAAAGAAGAAAAGGTAAAGAAATAGGTAAAGAGCGTTGGTCATGTGAAAAATGAGACTGGAGAATTAATAACGGAAAATAAAGAAATAACAGTGTTTTGCATCAGTTTTCACTATCAGCAGAAATGCTGGAGTCCCTTATAAAATATTTAATATCAGAGCACTTGGAAAAGATGATAGGATCAGATCACTTTCTCCTTCTTTATTAGTTTTTTTTACTTATTCGTAAAATCTGACTATTCTGACCCACCATCTATTGTCACAGATTAGTAGAGTGCTTCTGTCAATTTAAAGTTTCCTTCACTTCCTTATTTAGCCATAGATGGTGCATCCTTACCAAAGAAAATTTTTCTGACTGGGATAGATATTTGCTGAGAGCTATGAAATATTTCTTTAAATGTTTGCCACAGCATCTACTGTCTCAACTTTTTAACCCTCATTTTTCATTTCACTTTAGCCACCTATGCTTCTCTTCCCTTATAATATCTATGTTTATGTTTAAAACAGTAGTGTTACACCCATACTTGTCCCCTTAAACAGAATATAAAATTCTATAATGTTGTGATTGTAGTCACCTACAGGCTTTTTACAGTGAGATCTTTGAGTAACCCTATCTTATTGTTTATTGCTAGGTCTAGAATAGTCAGTTTCTGGTTATCTGCAGAACCTCCTGCTCCAAGAATTTGTGCCAAAAAACACTCTTTTGCCAATGGAATTCAGGCAGTTTACATGCATATTAAAATCACTCATGACTATTATGTATCTTTCTTACATGCTGCCTTCATTTCTTTTTGCTTTTTTTCTGTTCTGTGCTGTAATTAGAGTTATTGTGTCCATAAATGACTCCCTCGAGTGTCCTCTTGCCTTTCATATTTTGTGTCTCTACTCAAATTGATTCTATTTGTTGCTTTGAGCTAGCCTCATACTGGCCTTTTGGACATTGAACACATCTGAGATTTATGTTTTAAGAAGAGTTTTACAGTGATTTTGCATGATATGCATGATATAATAAATAGACATCTATTTCTATTGTGACTTTGACAACCTCCTAACAGCTGAAAGCACTTTACAACCAATTAAGTACATTTGAAGTGACTGAGGAAATATAGCAGCCATATGAAATACAACAAGATCTCACAATCAGAAATGAGATTGTAAGTAGAGAATTTTTTTCCAGATATCAGTTGAGGGATTTTAGTAATCACAACACCAAGATGCGCTCCCCTACACTTCTTCAAATATTAGCTTGTAGAATTTTTACTTTCATGTGAAAGGGCAGATGTTACCTTGGTGTGGTGTTTCATCCAAATGACAGATATATGTAAGTCTTCTGTTAAATGCATAAATGTTTGAGATGTGTAGCTTTACTTTGCATTCCTGGAAGCTCTGCATCTCTGGGAATATCACTTTAACTCTGTTTTCTCTATAATTTTACTTTCTCCAGAATATTGACATCACTAACTTTAGCAGTAGCTGGAGAGATGGGTTAGCACATTGTGCTAGCTCCCTGCTCACATCCCGTACCAGCAGCTGTGCAACCAGGACAGGGTGAGCTAGCACAGAGCTTCATAAACTTTTATGGATTAGGCTGTCCCACTGGCTGTTTGTTTGCCTTTCTGTATTGTCTGCATAACTGTGCAAATCTATCCAAAAGTGAACAAAGACACCAGCTCCTACCGGCATAAACTGTCTGGTAATGTCACTTAGTGAACTCAATGGAAAGTGTTTCCTCAATGTTTCTGGGAGTCAGTTTTCTTTCACCTGCAACAGTGTTCCAATCTCCTTTGGAATTTTGTTGAGGACGTCCTGAACCAACGGGACTTTGTCCTATTACACAACTCTTTACCATAGCTTTATGTCATTGATTGATCCTGAAACAGCTCCCTAGCCAGGCCCTGCTTGGATTTGAGGTTACTCTGTATCCACAACTTATTCCTGACATATATTTATGACATGATCTGACACTTTCTTCATTATTTGACAGAAGAGAAACCTAATCTTGGCATTTCAGATAGCAGAAAATATTGGAATCAAGTCTACTCTGGTAAGGAAGCTTAGCATTTGGGTATAGCTTTGTGTCTGTTGTTTGTAGAATTAGTGTTGTTGAATGGAACATTATAGGCGTCTGTTGACAGGGAGCTTCGTGCAAAATAGGACAAGATATTTGGTGAGGGCAAACCGGACATCAGGATCGCCACCCTCCATCTTGCATGCTTTTCATGAGTGTTGTGGCAAGTGTCTCACTAGGCAGTGGTCAGTTGCCATTCAGGGGATTATTATTTGTTAAATACCTTGCTAATGGACACCTCGCCTCATTAATGTTCAGCTTCCTGTCTTCTCAAACACACTCCACATTGGGGAAACCCAACAAGAAAGTCAGGGTGGACTCGTACCTGGTGAATTCAGCTCCCAACTTGCTCCAAACTACCTCCATATTGGAAACCAGGCACCAACATCTCAGGGCAGTCTCCATGGGTAACCCTCTCGTCTTGGTAACAGTCTTGTAAATCTTTTCTTTCCAGTTTAATAACATTCAAAGTTTGTGAGAAGATTTGTAGCTCGGGTGCTCGTTGTTGTGGTTCTGTTCGCCGAGCTGGGAATTTGTGTTGCAGACGTTTCGTCCTCTGTCTAGGTGACATCCTCAGTGCTTGGGAGCCTCCTGTGAAGCATTTCTGTGATCTTTCCTCCGGCATTTATAGTGATTTGTATCTGCTG
>NC_057737.1:81472-112368 GCF_004010195.1 Chiloscyllium plagiosum | reverse complement strand
CCTTAGTAGCCACACACGCAGACGACAAGCAACATGAATTCAACTGGGACAATACTACTATTATAGGACAAGCCAAACAGAGAACAGCCAGGGAATTCCTAGAGGCATGGCACTCATCCACAGATTCAATCAACAAGCACATCGACCTGGACCCAATATACCGGCCACTGCAACGGACACCTGGAACTGACAACCGGAAGCGGCAGATACAAATCACTATAAATGCCGGAGGAAACACCACAGAAGCGCTTCACAGGAGGCTCCCAAACACTGAGGATGTCACCTAGACAGGGGACAAAACGTCTGCAGCACAAATTCCCAGCTCGGCGAACAGAACCACAACAACACTACCCACTTCCACGGACAGTGGCATCGACATGTCCACACCCTGAGAATCCTCACAGCACATCTCTGATCCAATTAAAGTACACTTCTGTATTTTATTGCTGCATCTCGGGCTGCACCGACAACTATCATTGTAATGCTTCAGTAAGGACACTGTGTGCTCACTGATGCACACTGCTTGTGGACTGGACTGCATCTCTGGGCTCTTTGCCCACTGTTGTAGCACCACTCACTCTAACATTATGTGGATTCTCACACCATCTTTGTCTTGCATTGCCTTGCCCCTTGGCACTTTGCCCCAACATCCAGAGATACCAGGCTCACATTACTTCTGTCTTGTCTTGGAAGCTTGTCATGGTTATCAGCAGGTGTCAATCGAGTGAAGGAAGATTGTCTTTGTTTAGGGAATCCCAGCACAGTAAATTGAGGGTAGTCTCCAATACCAACCTGCTTGGGGCATTTCACATCAGTTTATTCAGGCCCTGTTTCTGCTCCACTAATGATTTCCTTGGGATTTCCAGCAAGCTATCCTCCTTTTACACTATAAATCCTGAGGCAAAATAATTATTCAACATGTCTGCCATTTCCCTGTAGTCATTGACAATATCCCCACTTTCAGTCTTTAGTGGGTCAACTTTGCTCCTTACCACCCACTTACTCTTCATGAAACTAATAAAATTTCTTCTTTAGATTTTGATGTCCCTGTCAAGTTTTTTTTCATAATCCTTTTGAATAGTAAAGAAGATTTAAGACTGAGTACCCTACTTTTGCTTCTATGTCTTTTTGTCTTATGGTCTAAACTGGAGTGGAAGCAAGTTACCTTTCATCCTGAGGGACTGCCTAAGAAAAATAAGAAAAGTCTTTGTGTGTTTGCATGAGTCTAAACATGCACCCCTTTCTGTGTGTGTGTGTGTGTGTGCGTGTGTGTATTTTGTGTTTGTTTTTCAGTTTTATATTCAAACTGCCAATTTTAATGCAGTATTTACAGTTAATACTGGCCCCACAAGAACTTAATTTCCTCTCCTCTATTTTTGTATTGTTTCACAGTTTTGCATTCATTTCCTGTTTGCAGTGTACAATAAGTGGGTGAACAACCACAGTAAAATAGAGCAGGCAGAAGCTCATGACAAGTTTGATAATCACTGCTAGAATGGATAATGATAGGGAGATTTAGAAATAGATATTATTGGCCTATGCACAGAGCATAGTGATCTCTTGAAAATATTTGCAGCTGATTCCTCTATATTTCATTCAGAGGTAATAAACAAGAAAGCCTTTTGAAAATTTTCAATGAAATGGCAAAGATGCAACAACAATGGCCAAGAGAAACACAGAATCTGACTGAAAGTTCTCTGTTGTCTGGCCTCTCTGTTGTCTGGCCTGTTATAGTGAAGGAAGAGATAAATAATATTGGCCCTTTGCCTCACCACCCCCAGAACATCCCTCAGCTGGAGACAGATGCCTTCAGCAATTCCAAAATGACAGATACAGGAAAAAGGAACACCAGGAAATTAGCATTGTAATAAATAGATTCTCACAGCAAACTGAATGGGTGGTTGTAACTGGAGCTATCACATCCATAGAGCGTATCCGAGACACAGGTCAGTGAAAAACTGGCTCCTAGCAGCAAGGCTTACAGCAGGTCATTCATACTGAGTGGATCTATTTGCCCCCATTGGTCTCTCCAAAGATCTGAAGAAAACTGATGGTCTGCATTCTCAGGAAGGTTTCAGAGCATGGAGCAGAGAGATATCTGTAACACAATCAGTAAGACAGACATTTATTGAATGGAGACTAAAAATATATCTCAGATGCTCAAAAAGTTTGTTTGCTCACAAGGGAAGAGTCTAATTCAGTCCTGGGATCTTTCTAACGTCATGCTGACGCTGAGGCTGGCCTGGTCCCTGTAAGAAGGAAGACTTCATTAGCTTTGGAGTGTTGACATGTAAAACTTCTGACACATCTTCATGCTGCTTCCTTTCTGCTCAATTTCTCAATTTCTTTTCCTCATTCATTCTCTCCCAGGACCTGATTGAAATGTTGAGGTCAGAATGTCCTGACTGGCAGTCTCTGATGCGATACGTGGCACAGATCTATAGGTACTTTGACAGCTGACAGCAGCTGAGGGTTCACAAGGCGGAGATGCAGCTGTCACTTGCATCAGCAAAGGGCAGTTTTCACAAAAACGCTGTAGAGTCATCATCTGTTTAACAAGACATCAACGATAGAAATACCAACTGCTGCTGACATCTGCTTTCTTCACAATTCCTAGCCAAGGCTTATTTAAAATTAATAGAATATCAGATAAAAGTAATTGATTTATGGCCCAATAATCATATGTATACAGAAAATGAGGTTTTTACATTGGGAATAAGATACAAGATTAGATTTCCTACAGTGTAAAAACAGACCATTTGGCCCAACAAGTCCACACCGACCCTCTGAAGAGTAACTCACCCAGACCCATTTCCTGACATTTACCCCTGACTAATGCATCTAACACAATGGGCAATTTAGCATGGCCAATTCACCTGACCTGCACATCCTTGGATTGTGGGAGGGGACCAGAGCACCCAGAGGAAACCCACGCAGACGTGGGGAGAATGTGCAAACTCCACACAGACAGTTGCCTGAGGCGGGAATTGAACCCAGGTACCAGGCGCTGTGAAGCAGTAGTGTTAACCACTGAGCCACCATACTGCCCCATATAAACACTTCATTTCTGTTAAAATTGCAAAGGAATATTATGTGGTTATAATATCATTCATAATACCACTGATATGTTATGGTTACTTTTCTTTAGCTGGTTAAGTGGGGAGGGAGGTTACGGGTGTTTCTGAGTAGCACCTTTGGTCCCACAATGTAGTGACCAGATCATGTTTCCATATTGTGAGGTTGACATTATTTTGGATCAGTACACTGCTTAGGAACTATTCAACATTGGCTATATTGTGGCAGGAAACTTTCTCTGGGGTTTACAGCAGAGAAACCCACTTCCACTGATAACTCATTACACCATAATTACACATCAAACATCGCAGCTTTGCTCATATCTCATTTAACATCACTTTCACATTTCATCAATTGCTAGACAATGCTAAAGAACAGTGATGCTGACAGGATAACATGTACACTGTTTTTATGTCCAATGAAGGCAGCATCTGGAGACACTGGATAGGGACTGGAGGAGGAGATGGGAGAGGGGCTGGAGGAGGAGATGGGAGAGGGGCTGGAGGAGGAAATGGGAGAGAGTCTGGAGTAGGAGATGGGATAGGGACTGGAGGAGGAGATGGGAGAGGGACTGGAGGAGGGAATGGGAGAGGGACTGGAGGAGGGAATGGGAGAGGGGCTGGAGGAGATGGGAGAGGGGCTGGAGGAGGAGGGGTTGGGGTAAAGGGCTGTACACCAATAGGGACATCAATAATAATGCTATTATTGAACAGAAGTAGTTTTCACTGATAACTATTGTTTTATGATGAAGCATCTTAAAAATTGTTTCATGAAAATGACTTGTTAAAGCTCTGTCTTGTGTTACGACATGGGGTAAACCCTCCTGCTTAACTTAAACCAGCAGCACAGAAAAGGTTTATCCCATGCAGTAATCTACGAAAATTCAAGAGGCCAAGAACTATCTAAAGTAAAAATTAACAACTTTATTTCTTAAAGTATAATAGAGAATAATTAACTAACAACTATTTACAACTCCTTCCTATAACCTATCTTTTACTTTCCCTTCTACAATACCAGTCCAATAAAACACCCAATTAAGGTTTACCAAAAATTCAAATTTTCAAAACCAGCCAGATGTTGAATCTTCTCTTATATCTTCCTTGGTCTTCTTTTCTTTTTATGGATTTCTGTTTCACATTACTGACCGGTAAAGGTACCTTTAAGAGATCTATTCTTTGGGCAGTTTGTAGATGCAGGTGGCGTGGCAGATCTCTTCCCAAACATTCAATTTTCCCTGGTCTTATACTCCGCCCCCCGCAAGCATCGGGTTGTATCATTGGCTTTTAAGATTGTCAATATATTAAAGTCAAACTTGATTGGAGTTTGGTATTTTTCGGGATATAATTTCAACTGACTGGCCTAATTTGAATTTGTTTTGTCATCTCCAGGCAACCAGCTAATCGAGTTGTTCGATCAAATGTTACATTATATCTTGTTCAGAACACTTGATGCTGTGTCAGGTAGTGCTTTTAACTCTCTCAAAGGCACAATACACCTACATCTTCGTAACACTGAGGTCACTCCTGGCAAAGAGTGAGACAAACATGGAAATATGGAACAACTTACAGAGCAGGCTTCTTGCTTGTTGGTAGTTGGTAAAATAAAACATTAAATGATCAAACGGTGTCCTTATTTGACAGCATATTCGTTCTGCTTGTTACAAAACCTTTTGAGTCAATAGCAGCTCTTTTCCATGGAAAGTTTGGACATTCACATTTGCTCCTGATATCCATCTGTATCCGAGGAGACTGGTCAACATCAGAATCTCATGGCTGGCTCGATCACAATCACTCCCGTCTTACTTGATAACATCCAGCAATGATTTAACTCTGCTTTAAGCATGTTTGTGGCTATATGGCCTCCTAACACAAAGAGTGGGGTAAATTGTCCACATGGACAAAATAATTTCTGATATATTTAACAGAGGTCCACATGAAGCTCTTACAATAGACAAAGGAATTGTGCAAAGAGCTGCCTTCAAAACCTGATGTGGTAATAACTAAAGCATGAGACTGAATGAGAACTGGGAACATTGCTACACACTTAGTAACAAACAAATACAGAACAACAAACAGTAAACCAGTTAGAATTAAAACACAAAATGCTGGAACTATGCACAAGCAGGCAGCATCAACCGTGAATTTGAGTTCT
The DNA here is from genome assembly GCF_004010195.1 of Chiloscyllium plagiosum. NCBI lineage: Eukaryota > Metazoa > Chordata > Chondrichthyes > Orectolobiformes > Hemiscylliidae > Chiloscyllium > Chiloscyllium plagiosum. Next base: position 107,142 of record NC_057737.1, on the reverse strand, counting down.
GACTGCTGAGTATTGACAGCAGTTTTTGTTTTAATTTCAGATTTTCAACGTCTGCAATATTTCTGGTTTATTTAGAAGCAAAGCTGAAGTTGAACTTCAGGTGAACCAGCAGGACCCTGCTGCAGATGTGAGGTCTTGCACTTTGGAAAAAGAATACAGGCAAGGACTGTTTTCTAAACAGTGAGAAAATTCATAAAGCCAAAGTACAAAGGTATCCGGGAGTGCTAGTCCAGGATTCTCTAAAGGTAAACTTGCAGGTTGAGAAAGCAAATGTAATGTTGTCATTTATTTCAAGAGAGTTGGAATATAAAAGCAGCGATGTGCTTCTGAGACTTTATAAAGCTCTAATTAGGCCCCATTTAGAATACTGTGTCCAGTTTTGACCCCACACCACAGGAGGAACATACTGGCACTGGAGTGTGTCCAGCAGAGATTCACACAGTTGATCCCTGGAATGGTAGGCCTAACATAGGATGAGTGGCTGAGGATCCTGGGATTGTATTCATTAGAGTTTCGAACGTTGAGGGGTGATCTAATAGAAGCTTACAAGGTAATGCATGGCTTTGAAAGGGTGGACACTGGGAATTTGTTTCCGTTAGGAGGGAGACTAGGACCCGTGGGCACAGCATTAGAATTAGAGGGGGTCAATTTAGAACGGAAATGAGGAGACATTTCTTCAGCCAGAGAGTGGTGGGCCTGTGGAATTCATTGCCGCGGAGTGCAGTGGAGGCCGGGGCGTTAAATGTCCTCAAGGCACAGATTGATAAATTCTTGATCTCGCAAGGAATTAAGGGCTACGGGGAGACTGGAGTTGAAATGCCCATCAGCCATGATTAAATGGCAGAGTGGACTTGATGGGCCAAATGGCCTTAATTCCACTCCTATGTCTTATGGTCTTACGGTTTTATGACCCCACTTAGAGGACGTTCATGATCAAATACTCCAAGACAGGTCGCTACTAACAATTTGTGCTTGTTCTCAAGATATTCCAAATAAAACTAAGAAAAAGGAAGACTTCAATATCATGCTTTTCACAAACGTAGGATTTCCTAAAGCATTTTGTAGCCAACACAGTTGAAGTGTAGTCACCGTCATGACATTGGAAACATTGCAGTCAATCTGTACAGCAAGATCCCACATCCAACAAGGTAACAATTGACCTAAGTATCTGTAGTATCAATGTTAATCAAGTGATAAATCTTGCCCAGGCCACAGGAAAGAATGCTGTTGGTCTTCTTTCAAATAGTGCAGTGGGGTCTTACATGTATAGGTTTGAGAGTAAATCAGACCCTAAATTAACTTCTCAATTGAAAACCACCACATTCCTCAGTGCTGACCCTCTGACAGTGCAGCACTCCCTCAGGACTCACTCTCTGACAGTGTAGCAGTCTCTCAACACTGAACCTCCGACAGTGCTCATTCCCTCAGTATTGACCTCCAATAGTGAGGTAATCCCTCAGGACTGGTCCTCTGACGGTGCAGAGCTCCCTCAGCACTGACAGTGCCCGCTCCCTCAGTACTGACATTTTAATGTTGTAGAGAGTTTGGAAAAAGTACATCTCAAAAATGACTGAAAATTCAGTTGTAAAAGTGCAGTCAGGTAACATGGTGATAGCAAAAAGATAATTCAAGGATGTTATAGTACATTCTCTGTTAAGAATATTGGGTTCCCAGAGGGATCAGTGAAAGGTGAAAACCTTTGGAATCCTTTAAAATCCTACTGTAGCTGCAATCAGATAGCTACAGAATGGATGAATATGATAAAGAATTACCATTCCATATTCCTCATTATTTTATTATATTATGCTCTGATTTGAGTGCTCTGTTTTTTGAGTAATAGTAAATCTCTAGCGTTTTGTAATTCATCAGATTATCTCAAGGAGATCAGGGCATGGCCCTGGAACTGGCCCCAGGTCTTGGTCCCTTCTCCCACAGCAAACATCAACAATAGCTTTGGGATTGTGGGCACAAAGACCTCTGAAGAAGCTGAACACTGATTTTACCTATTCTTACAAATACTCCAGTGGTACTTTGTACAGATGATGTGGAGGATTCTGCCTGGTACTTCTTTTTTTGAGCTGAAGGATAGAGTGCCCCATTGGTAAAATGTGTTCCTGTATCTTGGATTGTCATAGTTTAAGAAGGGATTGTGTGCATTAATAAAATCTCTAAGTTTGCTTATATCAAAATACAAAGTGGAGAAATTAATCAGTTCAGACCAATACTACCAGGAAGCAGAAAGCAAAATATGTTAAGCAGTTGTTTTACAGTTTAATAATTAATATGAGAGAATGAAGACAAAAGGAGAATGTGTTCAGAGGGAACAAGGTCACAATGTGCTGATGATGAAAATCTGGGAGGGTTCAGGCAGGTCCATTCTCAACCTATCGGTTTATACATGGCTGTGATGGAAAGGTAATTGTTGTAAGAGCAAAGGAAGAGGCTACAAATTCCAGAATGCTTCAGTAAAGAGTGTGTTGCTCTATGGGTCCACGGAACAGTTCTAGCTGTAACCAATTGTGTCCTAGGAGAGGGTACAGAGATAGTTCTCAGTATCAGGAGTGAGTTATGAACAGTGGCTAAATTTGGATTGTTTTTCTTGGAAAAAAACAGACAGTTTCACTCAACAAAAAGTAGTTCACTGGTTATAAAGTATTGTGGGTTGTCTTGAGGATATGGTATTGCAATAAATAAGTAGAAGCTTTTTAAAAATTGATCACGTGATAGGATGGACTGAGAACTGAAGTCAAGTGAAAAGTTCACTTGCATAATGTTAAGCCACTGAAGCTGACACCATACTTGCATACAATTATTACGTTCAGTGGCAGTGATGTTCAGTTCTGAAAACTACAATCGAGCACTGGAACATGAATGAGTCAAAAATCAATTTTCTCTTTTTGAAGTACCAGTTCATTAAATAATGAATTCACCATTCAACAATAAATACATCTTTCATATTGCCTTCAATGTAATAAAATTACAGATTGCCAAAGTGACCAAAACATTTTAATGGATTCTGGTTCATTAATGTCCTTTAGGGAAGAAAATTTACTGTCCTTATTGGTCTGGCCTACATGTGACTCCAGTCCCACAGCAATGTGGTTGGCTCTTAACTGCCCTCTGAAGTGGTCCAACATACCACTCAGTTCAAGGGCAATGAGAGATGGGTGCCAAGTGCTGATTGAGTTACAGGATATTGGGTGGTGGGGTCATCCACTGAGAGCCACTCTCTTGCCATTGTTGCTGAATCACCATCTTCCCATGACCCCTCATCCCCACAAAACCATTTTTTTTTCTCCCAAGTTACTGACCTGTGGCCTGGGTCACTTCTACAGCAGAGTAAACTTAGAGCAGGTTTGATCCCATGGAAGTGAGGGAAAAGGCAGAGGCAGTGGTGACAGCACTGAACTAGAGAGTTGATGGCATCTTAATAATGTCACTGGGCTAGTAATACAGAGACCAAGCTAGTGCTCCAGAGAGATAGGTTCAAATCTTACATGCAACTAATAAATTTGGAATATAATGCTAGTCCCAATAATGGTGACCATAAATCCTTGATCAGTTGTCATAAAGATGGACAACAAATGCTGGCCTTGTCAGCAATACCCACTTCCCATGAAAGAATAGGGACAACATCAAATTATTTTAATATATATTAATATAGTCTTTAATACAATGAAAAGTCCCAAGGCATTTCATAGGAACGTTCTAAAGTATGACACTGAGTCATGTAAGGACAATTAGGTCGGGTGATCAAAAGTTTGATAAAAGTGGTATGTTTTAAAGTGTATCATAAAGGAGAAAAATCAGGAGAAGTTGAATAGTTCAGGGACACAATTCCAAAGCTTCAGGCCCAGGCAACTGAAGGCATGACTGCCAATAGTGGGATAATGTGATCAGGAAACCGTGTTCAAAAGACCATAATTAATCGACCAAAGATTTGGATGTAGAAAGTGAATTGCCACATTTTGCAGATGACACAAAAAGAAGCAAAAAGGCACAGTAAATATGTTATAAAGCAGCTGCAGAGGAACATAGACAGGTTAAATGAGTGGGCAGTTGGAATATAATGTGGAGAAATGTGAAATCATTCACTTTGGAAGGAAGAATAGAAATGCTGAATATTATTTAAGTGGAGAAAGACTGCAGAAAGCTACTGAACAGAATTTTGAAATCCTCATCCATGAACCACAAACAGTCAAGTTCAGCAGATAATAGGGAAGGTAAATGGAATGTTGGCATTTATTTAAAAGGGAATAGAATATAAAAGTAAGGAAGTTTTATTAAAACTACACAAGGCATTGGTCAGACCACAGCAGGAATACTCTGAACTGTTTTGGATCCAAAATCTAAAGAAGGATAGATCGGCATTGAAGGCAGTCCAGAGAAGGTTCACTCAGCTGATCCCAGATATGGAGGGATTCCCTTATGTGGAGAGTTTGAGTAGATTGGCCTGCACTCATTGGAATTTAGAAGGACTGCCTCAAAACTGAGGTCATGGCAAGAGGTTTGTAACAGGAACAGGAAGTATCAGGAATACTCAGCAGGGAGGGTCTGTGAGGAGACGAGAATTAGTACTGGGGACATAAAAAGAGGAGTTTAGTGTTAGTGAATATCTTGCAACAGCTGCAACTAAGGTCTACCTCATAGAGTCATTGAGATCTATAGCTCAGAAATAGATCCTTTGGCCCATCCTGTCTGTGTTGGTCAAAAACCACCTAACTATTCTAATCCTATTTTCCAGCACTTGCTCCATAAGCCTTGTGTGCCTTGGCATTACAAGTTCTTATTCAATGTTATGAAGGTTTCTGCCTCTCCCACCCTTACAGGTAGTGAGTTCCAGATTCCCACCATCCTCTCGGTGAAAAGATTTTCCTCACATCTTCTCCTACCCCTTATCTTAAGTCAAAGACCCCTGGTCTACCTGTAACACTAGTTGTTTAAATGGATCACAATGAGAGTGAATCACCAATTTAATAGCAAATGAAGTATGCCAAACTGTAGAAACACATCCAGACTGGCCTTTTGCAACTTGCACCATGCAGAACTCTTGGAGAGGAAATCCAGTCATGTGGAGTCTGCAACCAATAAGCCATCAAGTCATTGAATTCAAAAATTGTCAAACCTAAACCCCTCCCCACCCCAATGTATACACATGTATTCCTGTGCGGGCTTTGTGTAAGTGGACCATGAGAAGCGAAACACCATGAGAACATAATCCAGAATACATAACAGCAAACGTCGCCCATGCACCCATTGAATCTGCTCCACCGTTCAATGGGATCACAATTAATATGGTAATCCTCAACCCCAGTTTCCTGCCTTTTCCCTATAACCCATGAATCTCTTAATGATTAAAACCTGTCTATCTCAGCCTTGAATACACTGAACGACCCCAGCCATTTAGAGATCCAAATTAACCATACGGACACCCACTGTCTGTGGCAAGACCTACACAACATTATGGGCTCCAAGGTGAGGCAGAACAAAATCCCTCCCTGATGTGCTCAATGAATTTTACACTCGGTTAAAACCAAAGATCAGTGAAACGGTGTCTCCTGCCCTTCCAGCCTCAGATGCTCCTGTTCCCTCAGTCACTGCTGCAGATGTTAGATTGGCCTTGTTGAAAGTGAACCCACAGAAAGGGATTGGCCCAGAGAGAGCCCCCAGCCTTGCACTCAGACCCTGTGCTGACCATCTGGTGAGATTACTCGCTGACATCTTTAATCTCTCCTTGCTACGATCTGAAGTCGCCATCTGCTTCAAGAAGGCCACCATGATCCCGGTACCAAAGAAAGCACATGCAACGTGGCTCGATGACTGCCGCCTGGTGGCTCTGATCTCCATCACTATGAAGTGCTTCGAGAGGTTAGTCATGGCTCACACCTACTCCAGCCTCCCAATCTGCCTTGATCCCTTGCAATTTGCCCACCAGCACAACTGGTCCATCGTAGATGCCATCTCCCTAGCCATACACTCATCCCTGGAACATCTGGACAATAAGGATATCAACTAAAACAAAATGAAAAAACTGCAGGTGCTGCAAATCAGAAACAAAAACAGAAACTGCTGGAAATGCTCAGCAAGTTTGGCAGCATCTGTGGAGAGAAATCAGAATTAACGTTTTGGGTCCAGTGACCCTTCCTCAGAACTTAAGGATACCTACGTCAAGCTTCTACTTGTTGACTACAGCTCCACCTTCAATACTATAATACAAAACCAAATTAATCTCCAAACTCCAAGACCTAGATCTCTGCTCCACCCTCCACATTGTAGGCCAGACTTCAAACAATGATGAGATAGAATCAGGAAAGAAATAGAGTGCTTGCTGGTGTGATATAAAGATAATAGTCTCTCACTCAATGTCAGCAAAACTAAAGAGCTGATCATTGACTTTAGGAAGTAAGGAGGAGGACATGCCTTATCTACATCAATGATGCTCAGGTAGATATTGTCAACAGCGTCAGGTTCCGAGGAGTGACAATCACCAACAATCTGTACTGGTCCACCCATGAACAGGCAACAGTCAAGAAAGCACAATAACTCCTCTTCTTCCTCAGGAGGCTAAGGAAATTCCATAAGGACCCTCACCAACTGTTATTGATGCACCATAGAAAGTATTCTATATAGGTACACCATGGCTTGGTATGGCAACTGCTCTGCACAATACCGGAAGGAACTACAGAGGGTTGTGAACAGAGCCCAGTCCATCTATTGAGTCCGTCTACACTTTGCACTGCCTCAGAAAGGCAGCCAATATCATCAAAGACAACTCCCATCCCGGTTATAATCTCTTCACTGGGCAGACATACAAAAGCTTAAACACAGGCACCAACTGACTCAAGAACAGCTTCTTCCCTGTTGTTATTAGATTTCTGAATGGACCTCTCAAATTTAAAATCTAATGGTGATCTTGCTTTTTGTGCATCTTCTTTGCAGCCATAATTTCATATTCCTTTATTCTATCACCCTATGATCTTTGTATGGTATGATTTGTCTGTACTGCACACAAAACAGAACTTTTCACTCTGATGTAGAGTCATTTAGACTAAAAATGTTAGCTAGCTCCCTCTTCCTGGATGCTATCTGACCCACTGTGCTTTCTTGCATCTTTTGTTTTCAAACTTTTTCACTGCACCTGGGTACATGGCAATAATTAACCAAATGAAATCAACGTTCCACAGATACACTGCCCTCTGAAAGAATAAATTCCCTCTCATCTCTGTTTTATTCTGAGATGATGCTCTATAATCCTAAACTCAAGACGAAACAGCCTTTCCATTTCTACCTAGAACATAGAACATTCCAGCGCAGTACAGGACCTTCGGCCCTTGATGTTGCACCGACCTGTGGAACCAATCTGAAGCCCATCTAACCTATACTATTCCATTCTCGCCCATATGCCTGTCCAATGATCATTTAAATGCCCTTAAAGTTGGCGTGTCTGCAACTACTGTTGCAGGCAATGCGTTCCACACCCCTACTACTCTCTGAGTAAAGAAACTACCTCTGACATCTGTCCTATATCTAACACCCCTCAATTTAAAGCTATGCCCCCTCGTGCTAGCCATCACCATCCCAGGAAAAAATCTCTCGCTGTCCAGTCTATCTAACCCTCTGATTATCTGATAAGTCTCAATTAAGTCACCCTCCCAACCTTCTTGTCTCTCACGAAAACAGCCTCAAGTCCCTCAGCCTTTCCTCGTAAGACCTTCCCTCCATACCAGGCAATATCCCATTAAATCTCCTCTGAACCCTTTCCAAAGCGTCCACATCCTTCCTATAATGTGGTGACCAGGACTGTACACAATACTCCAAATGTGGCCACACCAGAGTTTTGTACAGCTGCAGCATGATCACATAGTTCTGAAACTCAATCCCTCTACCAATAAAAGCTTACACACCGTATGCCTTCTTAACAACTTCACCAACCTGGTGGCAACTTTCAGGGATCTATGTACATGACACCGAGATCTCTCTCTGCTCATCCACACTACCAAAAATTTTACCATTTGCCCAGTACTCTGCATTCCTGTTACTCCTTCCAAAGTAAATCACCTCACACTTTTCTACATTAAACTCAATTTGCTACCTCTCAGCCCAGCTCTGCAGCTTATCTATATCTATGACCTACAACACCCTTCGTCGCTATCCACAACTCTACCGACTTAGCGTCATCCACAAATTTACTAACCCATCCTTCTATGCTTTCATCCAGGTCATTTATAAAAATGACAAATAGTAGTGGACCCTAACCAGATCCTTGCAGTCACCACTAATAACTGAACTCCAGGATGAATATTTCACATCAATAACCACCCTGTGTCTTCTTTTAGCTAGCCAATTTCTGATCCAAACCACGAAATCACCCTAATCTCATGCCTCCATATTTCATGCAATAGCCTACCTTGGGGAACTTTATCAAATGCTTTACTGAAATCCATATGCATCACATCAACGGCTTTACCCTATCCACCTGTTTGGTCACCTTCTCAAAGGATTCAATAAGCTTTGTGAGGCACAACTTACCCTTCACAAAACCATGTTGACTATCCCTAATCAACTTATTCCTTTCTAGATGATTATAAATCCTATCTCTAAAAACCCTTTCCAACACTTTACTCACAACTGAAGTAAGGCTCACTGATCTATAATTTCCAGGGTTGTCTCTACTCCGCTTCTTGAACAAGGGAACAACATTTGCTATCCTCCAGTCTTCTGGCACTATTCCTGTAGACAATGATGACATAAAGATCAAAGCCAAAGGTTCGGCAATCTCCTCTCTCTCCTCCCTGGAATCCTAGGATAAATTCCATCTGGCCCAGGGGACTTATCTATTTTACACTTTCCAGAATTGCTAACACCTCCTCTTTATGCACCTCAATCCCAGCTAGTCTAGTAGCCTATATCTCAGTATTGTCCTCGACCACATTGTCTTTTTCTAGTGCGAATACTGACAAAAAGTTTTCATCTAGCACTTCCCTATCTCCTCTGACTCCACACACAACTTCCCACTACTATGCTTGATTTGCCCTAGTCTTACTCTGGTCATTCTTTTATTCCTGATATAGTTATAGAAAGCCTTAGGGTTTTCCTTGATCCTACCGCCAATGACTTCTCATGACTCCTCCTGGCTCTTAGCTCCCTCTTTAGGTCTTTTCTGCCTAACTTGTAACTCTCAAGTGCCCTAACTGAGTCTTCACATCTCATCCTAACATAAGCCTTCTTCTTATTCTTGACAAGATATTCAACTTGCTTATTAAAACATGGCTCCTACGCTCGACAACTTCCTCCCTGCCTGAAAGGTACATACTTATCAATGACGTGCAATAGCTGGTTCTTGAATAAGCTCCAAGATCTGTTCAAATCCCCTAAGATTCTTATATGTTTCAATAAAGTCGTCTCTCATGCTCCTAAATTCCGATGAGTACAAACCCACCTTAATCTCGCCCCATAAGACAGTCCCTTCATTTCTAGTACCAGCCGAGTGAACCTTCTCTGGACTGTCTCCAATGGCAATGTATCTCTCCTTAGTTGAGGAACCCAAAACTGTTCACAATATTCCAGGTAAGGTCCAAATATTGCCTTGTTTAATTTTAGCAAACTTCCCTTTGAAATAAGGATTAACATTCCATTTGCCTCCCTATTACCTGCTGAATATGGATGCTTATTTTTAAAATTCATACACGAGGATTCCCTAATCCATCTGTTATGTAGCTTTCTGCAGTGATACTCCAGTCAAACCATTTTCAGCTCCTTTATGCTTCATATCAAAATATATAACCTCATATTACATTCCATCTGCTAAAGTTTTGCCCACTCACTTAACCTGTCTATATCCCTCTGCAGATTATTTGTGTTATCCTCACCACTTGCTTTCCCACTTATTTTGTTTCATCCGCAAACTTGGGGACAGTATATTCACTTTCCTCATCCAAGCCATTAATATATGCTGTCAATAATTGTGGCCAGTTACTCTTTAGCTACCTTAGTTATTACCTCTTCAAAGAATTTTAGGAAATATTTCAGGTTCATCTTCATGTCTCTGACTCTGCTCGATTAGATTATATGTTGCTAAATTTACCAAGGCACCTTACATAGCACCTTCAAAAACCCACAACCACTACCATCTAGAAGGACAAGGGCAGCAGACACATGGGAACACCATCACCCTGTACAAGTTGCATCTGAGCTAGTCACCATCCTGTCCTGGAAATATATTGCCGTTCCAATCCTCTGATATGACTCCAGTGCAGAGTGAGGAGGTAAAGATCTTCGCCAGAGGCTTAGCAATCTTCTTTCTCACTTCCCGGACCAACCTGGGATAAATCTGGTCTGGTCATGGGGACTTATCAATCTTAATGTTTGCCAAACTTTCCAGAACAACAACTTCATCAATCTTGATCTGTTCAAGCCTGTATCCCAGCTCCTCAAAGTTCTCATTCACAACAAGGTCCCTTTCCTTCGTGAAAACTGAAACAAAAAACTCATTTAGGGCTTCCCCTATCTGCTCAGACTCCACACACAAGTTCCTACGCTATCCCTGATCGGCCCTACCTTCTCCCTGATCGTTCTCTTATTCCTCACGTATGAGTAAAATGCCTTTTTGGGTTCTCCCTAATCCTTCCAGCCAAGCCCCCTCCTGACTCTCCTCAGTCCATTTCTGAGCTCTTTTCTAGCAAGCCTGTAATCCTCTAAAGCTTCCTCCACCTTACGTAAGCTGTCTTCTTCCTTTTGACGAGAAGCTCCTCTGTTCTCGTCATCCAAGGCTCCTTAATCCTACCCCTTCTTGCCTGTCTCAGAGGAACAAATTTGTGCATCACTCGCAACAACTCCTCTTTAAATAGTCTCCACATGTCTGTTGTGCCCTTTCTGTGGAACAATTGCTCCAAATCTGTACTTCCTAACTCCTGTCTGATGGCGTCATAAGTTTCTTTTCCCTAATTAAATATCTTACCTCGGTAACTGCTCCTTTCACTCTCCAAGGCTATACTAAATGTGAGGCAGGTGTGGTCACTGTCACCAGAGTGTTCTGACACCTGTCCTGGCTCATTGCTGAGCACCAAATCCAAAATGGCCTCTCCCCTTGTCTGCCTGTCTACATACTGAGTAAGGAAACCCTCCTGAACACACCTGACAAAAAACGGCTCCATCCAAACCATCTGCACTAAGGAGGTTCCAGTCAATATTGGGAATATTGAAGTCACCCATAACAAAATCCCTCCTACCTCTGCATTTTTCCAAAATCTGCTGGCCTATGAGTTCTTCAATCTCGCTACTGTTATTAGAGGGTCTGTAGAAATTGTTTAAGTGCACTTGAGAATGTAACTTTAAAAAAGTTCTGCAATTTACATATAAAATAACTGAAACCAACATGTTTATTCTAAAAGATGAGAGACTTAACAAACAATCTGGGTCTTTTGCAATATATAATTTCAGTTACATCACATTGTAAATTTTTGCTATAAATTCTGTGTCTTTTTTTTTGATTAGATTAGATTAGATTCCCTACAGTGTGGAAACTTATGATCTTATACGCCATAACTACGTGATGAAGGAGCAGCATTCCGAAAGCTAGTGCTTTCAATAAACCTGTTGGACTATAACCTGGTGTTGTGTGATTATTAACTTTGTCCACCCCAGTCCAACCCTGCTACCTCTGCATTTTTCCAAAATCTGCTGGCCTATGAGTTCTTCAATCTCGCTACTGCTATTAGAGGGTCTGTAGAAATTGTTTAAGTGTCTCCAAATCAAGGTGAACGATGGCTATATTGGGATTTGATACTCAGATTATCATGACTTTGGGCACAGATTGCCAATCCAAACAAAGTTTTGAGGTTGTTCATTGCTGAGGTGTCCTTATGTTAAATAATATGTTCAGATAATCCATTTCTATTGATGCTGTGCAATGTGATTAGACACTGTCCAGTGCAGTCAGATATTTTAAGATGCACTTACACAATGATAGTGACCACAATTCAGTTATGTTTACTTTAGCAATGGAAAGGGATAGGTATACACCGGAGGACAAGAGCTACAGATGGGGTAAAGGCAATTACGATGTGATTAGACAAGATTTGGGATGCATAGGATGGGGAAGGAAACTGCAGGGGATGGGCACAATTGAAATGTGGAGCTTATTCAAGGAACAGCTACTGTGTGTCCTTGATAAGTATGTACCTGTCAGATGGGAAAGACGTTATCAAGCGCAGGAGCCATGGTTTACTAAGGAAGTTAAATCTCTTGTCAAGAGGAAGAAGAAGGTTTGTGTGAGGATGAGACATGAAGGCTCAGTTATTGCGATTGCGAGTTACAAGGTAGACAGGAAAGACCCAAAGAAAGAGCTAAGACGAGCGAGGAGGGGGCATGAGAAGTTGTTGGCGGATAGGATCAGGGAAAACCCTGAAGCTTTCTATAGGTATATAAGGGATAACAGAATGACTAGAGTAAGCTTAGGATCAATCAAGGACAGTTGTGGGAGATTGTGCGTGGAGGCAGAGGAGAGAAGGGAAGTGGCAACTGAATATTATTCACATTGGAAAAAGACAATGTTGTCGAGGAGAATACTGAGAAACAGGCTACTAGACGAGATGGGATTGAGGCTCACAAGGAGGAGGTGTTAGAAACTCTGGAAGGAGTGAAAATAGATAAGACCCCTGGGCCAGATGGAATTTATGAGGAGAGAGTGAGGTCTGCAGATGCTGGAGATCAGAGCTGAAAATGTGTTGCTGGAGAAGCGCAGCAGGTCAGGCAGCATCCAGGGAACAGGAGAATCGATGTTTCGGGCATAAGCCTGAAGAAGGGCTTATGCCCGAAACGTCGATTCTCCTGTTCCCTGGATGCTGCCTGACCTGCTGCGCTTCTCCAGCAACACATTTTCAGCCCAGATGGAATTTATCCTAGGATTCTCTGGGAAGCCAGGGAGGACATTGCCGAGCCTTTGGCTTTGATCATTATGTTGTCATTGTCTACAGGAATAGTGTGAGAAGACTGGAGGATAGCAAATATTGTTCCCTTGTGCAAGAAGACGAGTAGAGACAACCCTGCTAATTATAGACCAGTGAGCCTTACCTCGGTTGTGGGTAAAGTGTTGGAAAAAGTTATAAGAGATAGGATTTATAATCATCTAGAAAGGAATGAGTTGATTAGGGATAGTCAACACAGTTTTGTGAAGGGTAGGTCGTTCCTCACAAACATTATTGAGTTATTTGAGAAAGTGACCAAACAAATGGATGGGGGTAATGCAGTTGATGTGGTGTATATGGATTTCAGTAAGGCATTTGATAAGGTTCAGCATGGTAGACTACTGCACAAAATACAGAGGCATGGGATTGAAGGTGATTTAGAGTCATAGATATGTACAGTATGGAAACAGACCCTTCAGTCCAACTCATCCATGCCGACCAGAAATCCCAACCCAATCTAGTCCCACCTGCCACACCCAGCCCATATCCTTCCAAAACCCCTCTTATTCATATACTCATTCAGATGCCTTTTAAATGTTGCAATTGTACCAGCCTCCACCACTTCCTCTGGCAGCTCATTCAACACACACACACCACCATCTGAGTGAAAAAAGTTTCCCTTTAGGTCTCTTATATATCCTTCCCCTCTCACACTAAACCTATGCCCTATAGTTCTGGAATCCCCCACTCCAGGGAATAGACCTTGTCTATTTACTCTATCCATGCCCCTCATGATTATATAAACCTCTGTAAGGTCACCCCTCAGCCTCCGACAAAACAGAGAGCCTATTCAACCTCTCCCGATAGCTCAAATCCTCCAACCCTGGCAACATCCTTGTAAATTTTTTCTGAACCCTTTAAAGTTTCACGACATCCTTCAGATAGTAGGGAGACCAGAATTGCATGCAATATTCCAAAAGTGGCCTAACCAATGTCCTGTACAGCCGCAATATGACCTCCCAACTCCTGTACTCAATACTCTGCCCAATAAATGAAAGCATACCAGATGCCTTCTTCACTGCAACCTGCAACTCTACTTTCAAGGAGTTATGAACCTGCACTCCAAGGTCTCTTTGTTCAGCAACACTCCCTATACCATTAGGTGTATAAGTCCTGCTAAGATTTGCTTTCTCAAAATGCAGCACCTTGCATTTATCGAAATTAAACTCCATCTGCCACTTCTCAGCCCATTGGTTCACGTGATCGAGAGGTAAACTTCTTCGCTGTCCATTACACCTCCAATTTTGGTGTCATCTGCAAACTTACTAACTACATCTCTTAAGCTCATATCCAAATCATTTATGTAAATGATGAAAAGTAGTGGACCCGGCACCGATCCATGTGGCTCTCCACTGGTCACATGCCTCCAGTCTGAAAAACAACCTTCCACCACCACCTTCTGTCTTCTACCTTTGAGCCAGTTCTGTATCCAAATGGCTAGTTCTCCCTGTATTCCATGAGGTCTAACCTTGTTAACCAGTCTCTCATGGGGAGCCTTGTTGAACGCCTTACTGAAGTCCATATAGATCGTATCTACTGCTCTCCCCTAGCTGAAAGAAGACAGAGGGTGGTGGTTGGTGGGAAATGTTCATCCTGGAGTTCAGTTACTAGTGGTGTACCGTAAGGATCTGTTTTGGGTTTACTGCTGTTTGTCATTTTTATAAACGATCTGGATGAGGGCGTAGAAGGATGGGTTAGTAAATTTGCAGACAACACTATGGTCAGTAGAGTTGTGGATAGTGTCGAAAGATGTTTTAGGTTACAGAGATAAGCTGCAGAGCTAGGCTGAGAGGTGGCAAATGGAATTTAATGCAGAAAAGTGTGAGGTGATTAACTTTGGAAAGAGTAACAGGAATGCAGAGTACTGGGCTAATGATAAGATTCTTGGTAGTGTAGCTGAGCAGAGAAATATCGGTGTCCATGTACATAGATCCCTGAAAGTTGCCACCCAGGTTGATAGGGTTGTTAAGAAGGCATATGGTGTGTTAGCTTTTATTGGTAGAGGGATTGAGTTTCAGAGCCATGAGGTTATGCTGCAGCTGTACAAAACTCTGATGTGGCCGCACTTGGACTATTGTGTATAGTTCTGGTCAACCCGCAGTATAGGAAGGATGTGGAAGCTTTGGAAAGGGCTCAAAGGAGATTTACTGGAATGTTGCCTGGTCTGGAGGGAAGGTTTTACGAGGAAAGGTTGAGGGACTTGAGGCTGTTTTTGTTAGAGAGAAGGTCGAGAGGTGACTTAATTGAGATATATAAGGTAATCAGAGGGTTAGATAGGGTGGACAGGGAGAGCCATTTTCCTCTGATGGTGATGGCCAGCACGAGGGGACATAACTTTAAATTGAGGGGTGATGGATATAGGACAGATGTCAGAGGTAGTTTCTTTAGTAGGGGCATGGAATGCATTGCCTGCAACAGTTGTAGACTTGCCAACTTTACTGGCATTTAAATGGTCATTGGATAGGCATATGGACGAGACTGGAATATTGTAGGATAGATGGACTTCAGATTGGTTTCACAGGGTGGCGCAACATCGAGGGCCAAAGGGCCTGTACTGTGCTGTAATGCTCTATGTTCTACTGCATTGAGTCATTGTAAAGTGCTCTGTGATTGGCCGTGGTTAGGATAATTGTGCCTTAAAATGAAACAAAGAAATGTGAAACAAAAACAGAAAATGCAGGAAAACTCAGCAAGGGTCTAGATTAAGGTGGTGTTGGAAAAGCGCAGCAGGCCAGGCAGCCTCCGAGGAGCAGGAAAATCGGCATTTCGGGCAAAAGCCCTTCATCAGCAAGTCTGGCATCATCCGTGGGGAGAAAGCAAAGTTAACGTTTCAGGTCCTGTGAGCCCTCTTCAGACTCTGTTCTGATATTCTGTTCCTTCCTCCTTGTGTGAGCTCCTGCTGCCGATTCAGATCATGGGATCCATCAGCACAGAAATCACGCTGAAAACTTCCTTCCCTGTGTTGAAGACACCCCCTATAGTACGTTGCTTATTCACTCATGTCTTGAGACAATTCTTAATGGAAAAAGCTGTTTATTCCACAATTCGGGGTGGAGGAGGGAGTCTGGCACAAATGGAACCGAATGGTCTGTTTTAGAAACATGTCCTTCTGTGATCAATGCGAGCAGACAGATTCCGATACAATTTATACATGTTCCCTAATGGAGAGGGTGACTGGTTTTGCGATTTGAAGACGTTCCCTCGGGGGATGCTGTTGTTTCAGACACTCCCTGCCAAGCCAGAGCTAAAACGTGTCTGAGCCGGGTTCGGAAACTGGGGAAGTGAGAAACCTGGACTGATCCAACGGACACAGCACCGAGGAAAGGGAAATATTCTCGGGAAAAAGTTAAGTCTGAGAAACAGAAACTGCAAGAGAACAAAGAAAAAGAGGGGCAAGGAGGAGAGGGAACAGGAGAGAAAGGTGGGTAGAAAGGAGAGTGGAAGGAGGGGGTGAAGTTAAGGTAAAGGGGAGGGGCATTAAGTGGGTAAGGGGGGAGTGAGGACTGTCCTGCTCATCGCGTGGGTCCCGTCCCCCGGGAGCAGCGGGTCCCGTCCCCCGGGAGCAGAGGGTCCCGGTACCCGGGAGCAGAGGGTCCCGTCCCCCGGGAGCAGAGGGTCCCGGTCCCCGGGAGCAGAGGGTCCCGTCCCCCGGGAGCAGAGGGTCCCGTCCCCCGGGAGCAGAGGGTCCCGGTCCCCGGGAGCAGAGGGTCCCGGTTCCCGATGGGTGGTCTCGGGCTGACGGGCTCCTGAACCGGGATGGAGATTAACCGAGCTTACATTGGTCTGGAGCTGCTGATCGCGGTGCTGGCCATTCTGGGCAATGTGCTGGTCTGCTGGGCTGTCGCCACCAACAACAACCTGAAAAGCGCCACCAACTACTTTCTGGTCTCTCTGGCTGTGGCTGACATCGCGGTCGGAGCTTTCGCCATCCCGTTCGCCATCATCATCAGCACCGGCATGACCACCCGCTTCCACGGCTGCCTGTTCCTCGCCTGCTTCGTCCTGGTGCTCACCCAGAGCTCCATCTTCAGCCTCTTGGCGGTGGCTATCGATAGGTACCTGACCGTCAGCGTCCACCTCAGGTACGTGCAGTGTCCCCCTGGGGGTGGGGGGAACGGGGCAGTGTCCCCCTGGGGGTGGGGGGACAGGGCAGTATCCCCCTGGGGGCAGGGATGTGCAGGGGAAACCAGGCAATTTGTTTAAGGACTTGTAGCAGTAAAGAGTGAAGCCTGTTGCTGCAGGTTTAGAGTCACATGGAGGCCAGACCAGGTGAGGTTGGCAGATTTCCTTCTCTGAGAGATGAGTGACACTGGTGTGTTTTTAACAATGAACAGTTGTTACATGGTGGACATGAGCTAACATTTCATTGAATTCACATCTGACCATCTGCCATGGTGGATTCCAACCCACTGGTTTATTCCCACTATGCCAACCTCCAGCACTCTTTTCCCCACACCCCACCCCACTACACTGTTGTGGTGGGAGATAGGAAACTTTAGTTAGGCCACATTTGGAATATTGTGTATTGGTCTGGTTGCCACACCACCAGAATGATGTGGAGGCTTTGGAGAGGATACAGAGAAGTTTGCCAGAATGTTACCTAGTTTAGAGGGGCTTAGCTGTTAGGAGAGACTGGACAAACTTAATGCGTTTTCGCTTAAACATCGAAGGACGAGGGTGACCTGATTTGAAGTTTACAAAATTCTGAGAGGAATGGCTAGTTCGAGTTTTTCTTCCCCAGGGTAAAAATGTTAATTACTAGATTAATAGGTTTAAGGTAAAAGGAGGAAAACTTTAAAAGTGATTTTTTACATAGAAGGTTGTAAGTGCCTGGAAAATGCTGTCAGATGAGGTGGTTGCAATGGGTACAATAGCAATATTTAAGGTATATGAATCGAGGGATACAGGCCACACAGGGGCAAAAGATTTTTAGTTTAGAAATGCACCATGTATCAGCACAGTCTTGGTGAGCTGAATGGCCTGTTCCCTTGTCGTATTGTTCTTTATTCTTTGATGGACATAGAGAACATAGGCGTGGATGGGTGAGATTGTGCCAGGAACTCAGGCTAACATCTTTCAGTTTTTACTGTTTTAAACATAAATGACCAAGTACTGTTCAGCAGCCCTTGGTGGCACTGTAACAAAAAATACAAACTAACAATCAACAAACTTGTATAGAGTCATAAAGTCATAGCGACATACAGCAAAGAAACAGACCCTGGAGTCCAACTCACCCGTGACGACCAGTATCCTAAATTAATCCAGCCCTATTTGTCAACATTTGGCCCATATCCCTCTCAACCCTTTCGATTCATGTACCCATCCAAATACCTTTTAAATGTTGTAATTGTACCAGCCTCCACCACTTCCTCTGGCAGCTTGTTCAATACATGAACAACCCACTGCATGGAAAAAGTTGCCCCTCAGGTCCCTTTTAAATCTTTCCCTCTCACCTTAAACCTAAGCCCGAAAATACTTTAGCAAAACATCCTATCCATGCTCCTCATGATTTTGTAAACCTCTATAAGGTCACCCCTTAGCCTCTGACATTGCAGGAAAAAAAAGGACCCAGCCTATTCAGCCTCTTCTCTATAGCTCAAACCTTCCAACCCCAGCAACATCCTTGTAAATATTTTCTGAAGTTGAAACTTTATTGCTGGAACAGCACAGCAGGTCAGGCAGCATCCAGGGAACAGGAGATTCGACGTTTCGGGCACAGGCCCTTCTTCAGGAATGAGCAGAGAGTGTTCAGCAGGAGAAGATAAAAGGTAGGGAGGAGGGACTTGGAGGAGGGGCGTTGGAAATGTGATAGGTCGCCCCCTCCTCCAAGTCCCTCCTCCCTACCTTTTATCTTCTCCTGCTGAACACTCTCTGCTCATTCCTGAAGAAGGGCCTGTGCCCGAAACGTCGAATCTCCTGTTCCCTGGATGCTGCCTGACCTGCTGTGCTGTTCCAGCAATAAAGTTTCAACTTTGATCTCCAGCATCTGCAGACCTCACTTTCTCCTCAAATATTTTCTGAACCCTTTCAAGTTAAGAGAAAGGAAACTTATTGAATTAAAATAACATTATCCAGGGTGATAATGTACCTCAGCCCCTGCAGTGACCAGTGGTCTCTAAAAGTTTCGGTTGTGCCGGTGAGCACTGTCTGCTTCCACGCCACGGACATCCAAATGCAGACTTAATATTTCATGCTTGTCCATTGAGCAATGTTAATTTATTACTTAGACTGAGGTGAATTAACTGAAAGGATAGCAGAGTTCAGAGTCATTGTGTGGTATATTCACACTGAGAATGGGCAGCTGAAAGACCACACCAGGCAATAAGGATGATTACCTCATCATTCAGGTGAGGTTGAACTTGTTCAAAAAGCCTAAAGACAATAAAAGAAATGGACAGTGAGGGAAACTGAGAACGGTGTAGGAATGTGAGGGAAGTGGAGGAGGATAAAGGGAGGTGATGGAGACTGGGAGTTCAGGTGGGAGGCGAGGGAGACCATGGTAGGTGAGAAAAACCCAAGGGATATGAGGAAGACCCAGGGAGGCGAGGGAAACTGAGGCAGGTGAAAAGTTCAATATTCTGAGGTGCTGGGTGCTCCTGGGTTAGCAGCAGTCACATGGCTTTACTTGAAATGTTTGAGAATGGAAAAGAAGGTAGGCTAATTTACTTGCAACTCTTGAGAAATGTGAGTGAAAATTGAAAGTAGCACTGAATACAATCATAGCAATTAAATATAGAGAGTTTTCTATATTAGCACTAATGTTAGGTGCTAAAAATTAGGAAATGGCGATCAGATTATGACAGAAAAGAAAGACATGTAGTCCAGTGCGGCCATGCTGGCTCTCTGAAAGAACTCTCCAATCAGAACCCATCCATTCCATAACTACTTTTGACTTTTCAAGTTAAATTCCCTTTTGTCCGATTCCCTTTTCAAAATTAATATTTTGTCAGATTACACCACTCTTTCAGGCAGTGGGTTACAGATTGTGATTCTTTGTAAAATGAATTCCTCATAGTAGCTCTGATTCTTTTCTCAGTCACCTTAAATCTGTGTCCTCCTGTTACTGACCCTCCTGTTCTATTATTTTGTCTATTCCACCAAATCTCTTGTGAGTCTCAACACTTCTGTACTTGCTGTTCCAGGGAGAGCAGTCACCTTCTCCAGTCTGCCACATACCCCAGTAAAGACCCTTCTGGTCCCTGCTCAAGGCCTTGACATTCTGATAAAAGTTTGGTGTCCAGGAGAGCATAAGCAATAGGATCAGATTTAGGCCGTAGAATTGAATAGAGTACTCCAATTGTGGCCCTACTGTTTCTTTTATAAAGAGCACAAACTTATTTTTATGCCTCTGTTAATAAAAATAATGTTCTGTTTTTACCTGGCACCTTCAAATATTTGGTGTAGACGTTCCCAGGTGTCTCTGGTTCTTACACGATCTATAAAATTATGCCATTTATAGTTTATATTGTGTCTCCTCTCTCTTTCTCATAAAATACAGCAATAGAAGATTTCTGAGCAGGATTAGGCCATTCAGCCCTTTGAGTCTGCTGCATCATTCAGTACAGTCATGGCTGATCTGTTGTGATCTCTTCACACTTTTCATAGAAACCTAGAGTACACAAGAGGCCCATTGAGTCTGCACTGACGAAACTTACTCTATTCCCACTTTCCTCCATGTGAACCATAGCCTTGAATGTTCTGACACTTCAAGTGTTCATTCAAGTACTTTGTAAAGGTTGTAAGATTTTCCGCTTCAACTACCCTCCCAGACAGAGCATTCCAAACATCCATCACCCTTGGTGAATTATTTTTTTCTGAAAGTCCCCTGTAACCCTCCTGCCTTTCACTTTAAAATTATGCCCCTTGTTATTGACTCTTCAGCTAAGGGGACCAGCTACTTTCTGTTCATTCTATCCATGCCTCTCACAATCTTATACATCTCTGTGAGGACACCCTCAGCCTTCTTGGTTCTAAAGAAAACAACTCGAGCTTATCCAGCCGCTCTTCAGAGTTGAAATGCTCCATCCTAGGCAACATGCTGGTGAATCTCCTCTGCAGCTCCTCCAGTGCAACCACATCCTTCATACACTGTGGTGACCAGAACTGTACACAGTACTGGAGCAAAGGCCTAACCAAAGTTCTGTACAGCTCCAGCATAACCACCTTGCTTTTATCATCTGTGCCTCGACTGATGAAGGCCAGTCTCATGTATACCGTAATAACCCTATTAAATTGCCCTTCCAGCTTGAGGGATCTGTGGACAAGGACCTCCAAGATCCTTACTTTGCTCAGCTTCCTTGCGTCCTACTATACATCGAGTACCCCTTGTCTTGTTACTACTTTCAAAGTGCATCACCTCACACTTATCAGGGTGAAATTCCATGTGACACTGATCTGCCCATCTGATCAATCAGTTTATATCCTCCTGTAACCCAAGACCATCTTATTAACCACTTGGTCAATCTTTGAGTTATCCTCAACTTAATTATCATCCCTCTGACATTCTCTTCTTTATCGTTGATATATATATTTACTTCTTTGCATCACATTAATTATATGTCTACCTATTGATATTCTCCTGTCTACCTATTGATATTCTATCTTCCAACTTTATCTTACGTACAGTTTTTGGAATTATGCTCTGTGTACCCAGGCCCAGGTCAGCAATATTGGGAGGAGCCATAGCCCCAACACTGATCCCTATAGGGACACCACTATGAACCTAACTCCAGTTTGACAAACAGTCATTCATCATTGTTCTCGGTTTTCTGCACTGGAGACAAGGCTATAATTCTGCTAACAAGTCTCTGGTGTGGTACTTTATCAGATGCCTCTGAGACTTTATTGTTAGACATTAAATGCCCAACTCCCCATGCATATTCTTAATCACTGTTAAATAACTCCATTCAATCTATACTGATTTCCAAGTAATTGGCCATACTTTTTCAAATGCTAAATAACTTTATCCCAAATTGTGATCTTTTTAACTTACTGAATGGCAGACCTCAGGCAGCTTAGCCTGTTGTTCCCAGGTTTGTCCCTCTCTTCCTTGTGAATTGGTGCCTGATTTTGGCAGTGTTATGGCATATTCAAGGATGTACGACTCTGATCAGCAATTCCAGCATTACTTCCTTCAGTAGATGTGTTCCCTCCATATTGGATGCTTCTCTATTTTGAGGAGTGCCAAACTCTTAAATACTTCCTCTTGATCTATTATCTGATGAAATATTACAACATTCTCCTTTACTGCATCATCTTCATGAGTGAAGATGAATACAAAGTACGAATGAAGTATGTCAACCATGCCTGCTACTTCTGCAGGAATACCTCTTGTTTATTCCCTAATCAGCCTTAGACTTCCCTTATTCACATTCTAATAGTTTTTGTTATTAATCAATTCTAGCTGCTGATTATTCTGAAACTCTTGGCTCTTAGTCCCTATTTTAGGTCTCTCCTATACTCTCTAGTTTTTGTTTCCCTCATGTATTATGAATTTTATATTTGTCATTAACTACCTTTTTCTGCTTCATTTCAGTTTGTACATGATTTTCTTGTGGTTTCTGTTGAATATGAGAGTATTTCCAAGATACAGGAACAGTATTGAAATCTTAAGTTGATTTGGGATTCATAATAGTAACAAAAATGAAGAAAACAATTTGAATGCATGTAGATGTCATGATCGAGGACACTGTGGTGTTCCATTTGTGTTTGTCAGGATAGGAATGATCAATAAATGAAGGATGAGGCGATCAAAGATCGTCTGTTCAAATTGAAAACAGAAATAGACTGTCCATCACCCCTCTTTGTTTATTTTAATTTGATTTATTCTTGTCACATGTACTGAGATACAGTGAAATGTATCTTATTGTGTGCTAACCAGACAAATCATACCTAAACCTAGAATATTCAGTGGGGTTGGTTTGCTCAGTTGGCTGGATGGCTGGTTTGCAATACAGAGTAACATCAACAGTATGGGTTCAATTCCCAAACTGGCTGAAGTTACCATGAAGGACCCCTCCCCTCGCTCAAGGCATAATGACCATCAGGTTAAACCAGCACCAGTCTTGAAGATGAAGGGAATTGTTTTCTCTTAAGAGGGTTGAGCAACTATGGAATTCTCTGCCTCAGAAGGTGGTGGAGATGGGGTCATTAAATATTTTAAGATGGATGGATAGATGCTTGTTAGACAGGGGAAACAAAAATTATTGGGGTTAAGATAGGAATTTGGAATTTGAATCAAACAGATCAGCCATGATTGTATTGAATGGGAGAGCAGCTGTAAGGGGCTGAATGGACTCCTGTTCTTATTCCATACGTTTATGGTTTGGTTGCATTTTCCAGCTATATAAGCATTTCTTTTTCCTCTTCGTAATTTTTAAAAATTATGTCATCCAAGGAGCTCTCTGTTTGTCCTACCTTTTTCTTTTGAGGGAGTATCCTTCTTTAAAGACAGCCTGTTCTATAGTCAGCCTAACCATTGTGATACAATGATCACTGTCCTAAATGTTCCCTTCTATCAGTCACTTGACCCAGTTAGTTTGTCTTAATGTAGAAAATTCTTTTTTTTTTAAACCTAGTCGAGGGTGTGAGCATCATTGGTTGGGCCAACATTTATTGTCCAGTCTCAAATTGAAGATGGTAGTGAGTTGTCTTCCTGAACCACTGAGTGAACACAATCTGTAACCAGTCACTTCCTGCCCTTTACACAACTGCTATCCTAGTCTATATTTTGATAATTGAACTCCCTCATCATAACCATTGTAATTGTTGCACCTCTCTCTAAGTCCCCTGCACATTTGTTCCCCTCCATTCTTACCACGTTCTTACATAAATTTAAAGAAAAGTTTTAAAAATTGAGATGCAAGCAGAAAATGTTGGAAATGTTCCACAGATCTGGCAGCATCTGTAGAGAGAGGAACAAAGTTAATATTATGGAAAGTCTGTCAGAGACCTGATGCATTAACAGACAGTATGTCCAGCATTTTCTGTGTTTTATTTCTAGCTCTCCAGCATAAATATTAAGGGTATTTTTTATTACAATATGCAAGATTCTAAAATGAATTAATAGAGGTGTTTAAAATTAAGGGATAAGAGTTTTTTTTTTAAAAAGCCTAAGTCTAATGTTTAAAAGATACAGAATTAAGGGGCATAAATATAAAATTGAATGCAAGCAATTAAGGACAGAAAGCAACAAAATCTTGTTACAGTGTCAGCTGTGAATGACACAGGATGAGGTAACTGAAGGATAGAAGAATAAACAGTCCTGGAAACAGTAAACCTGGAATGAGAATGTGCTTATTTGGGTCTCAGTTAGCTCAGTTATCTGGATGGCTGGTTTGTCAAGTAGATTGTTGCTAATAATGTGGGTTCATTTCCCGCACTGGTTTAGGTTACCATGAAGATCCTGACTTATCAACCTCTGCCCTCGCCTGAGGTGTGGTAACCCTCAGATTAAATTACCACCAGACATTTCTCTCTCATGAGAGAGCAGCCCTATGGTAACCTGAGACTGTGGTCATTTAACATATTGATGCACCACAGAAAGCATCCTATCCAGATGCACCACATTGTGATATGGCAACTGCATCTACACATCCTGCTGCCTCAGAAAAGCAGCCAACATAATCAAAGACCCCTCCCACCTCTGCTATAATCTCTTCCACCCTGTTCTGTCGGGCAGAAGATACCAAAGTTTGAAAACATGTACAAAGAAATGTAAAAACAGCTTCTTCCCCACTGTTATCAGCCTTATGAATGGACATCTCATGTATGAGAGTTGATCTTCTCTGCACATTTTCTGTAGATGTAACACTATACTCCGCATTCTGTTCTATTGCCTTTATGTACTTACATAAGAGGGGATTATAAATGCAAATGAAAGAATCAAGAGGAAGCATGAAAAGAGACTGGCAGCTAACATAAAAAGGAATCCCAAACTTTCCCATTTAGTTATAAACAGAGAAAAGATGGTAAAATAAGGAGTGGGGCTGATTAGGGACCAAATGGTGAGTTTACACATGCAGTAATAAGTGAGAATTTAGATCAGTACTTGGCATCAGTCTTTACCAATGAAGAAGATGCTGTTCAGGTAATGGTGAAAGAGGACGTGGTTCACACATTCAAGAGATTAAAATGGAAAAGCAGATGGTATTGCATAGGCTGACTCTACTTAGGTTTAATTTAGTTAATTAAATTTGAGAATACATCCAAGGCCACAGAAGGGAGAGTGGAAATTGTGGAGGCACTATCATTAGGACTGGAGAATTGCAATTAGGAACATAGGAACAATAATTCAGTGAGATCATTGGTTGACCTGTGGCCTCACTCGACATACCTGCCTTTGGCCCATTTCCCTTAATAGCTTTGCTTAACAAAAATTCATCTATCTCCGATTTAACTCTATTTGTGGAAGAGAGTTCCAAATATCTACCATCTTTTGTGTGTGGTAGTGCTTCCTAAAATCTCTCCTGAACGGTCTTGCCCTAATTCTGAGACTATGTCCCCTCGTTCTAGAATTCCCTACCAATGGAAATAGTTATCCACCCTGCCTTTTTCTATTAATATCTTGAAAATTTCAATCAGGTCACCCCTTAACTTTCTAAAGTTTAGAGAAAATAGGCCAAATTTGTCTAATCTCTCCCCGTAACTTTGGAAGTCTAGGTATCATTCTTATAAACTTGTGTTCTCCCTCCGAGGCCAGTAAAT
>NC_057737.1:66897-80972 GCF_004010195.1 Chiloscyllium plagiosum | reverse complement strand
GGACCTCTCAAATATTAATTCTGATCGCTCACTCTGCACCTTTTCTGCAGCTGTATCACTGTATTCTGCACTCTGTTCTGCCCCCCATGAGGCACTTATATGGTATGATCTGCATGTAGAGCACGCAAAAAACACTTTTCACTGTATCTTGGTACATGAGACAATAATAAATCAAATTGAAAAATTCAATCAATGTGGTCAGACATGATGTCCCCTTAACAAAACAATACTGACTGTTCTTGATTAATCGCAATCTCTCCAAGTGCAGATTAACGCTGTTCCTCAGAATTGCTTCCAGTAGTTTCCCCACTGCTGAGGTTAGACTGATAGGCCTGTGGTTTTCTGGTTTATCCCTCACTCTCTTCATGAATTACTGTACCACATTGTCTGTCATCCAGTCCTCTGGCATCTCGAATTGAAATTTATTGCTAGCATCCCGACTATTTCCTCTCTTGCCTGGGATCCATTTTATCTGGCCCAGGAGATTAATCTATTTTTAAGCCTGTCAGTTCACTCAGAACCACGTCTCTCTGTCTATGTTAATTTCTCTATGTACATCACAGTCCTTCTCCGATTTCTGTACCTACATCATCCCTCTCACTAGTGAACACCAACACAAATTATTCATTTCAAACTCTTGCCATAAGCCTCCCTTTTTCTCTTTATCCAGTAGTGATATCCAGGGTTCACAAGATTTGATGGACCCACCCTGTTTTGCTATTGGAACATATTAGCCCAAAATCTCCATATTTCCTTCTTGAATACATCCCAATGTTCTGAGACAGATTTACCCAAAAGTATTAGCTCCCAGTCCACTCTGGCCAAATCCTATCTGATCTGATTAAAATCAGCCTTTCCCCCAGTTCAAAACTTTGACTTCAGACCCATCTTTGACCTTTTCCATAACAGTCTTGAATCTAACAGCTATCTGTAAAATGCTACCACTTGCTCAACTTCATTACTTAAAATTTAGTGCAGAACTGCCCGTTTCTAGTAGGGCCTTCTACGTACTGGTTTAAAACGCTCACCTGAATGCATTTCAAGAATTCGACTCCCTCCAAATCTTTCACACAGTTACTACCCCTAATGTTGGGGGTCATTGAAATTCAATACTATCAGTGCTACCTTTACATTTCACTGAAATTTGCCAACATGTTGGCTTTTCTATTTCTCACAGACTGTTAGGGGTCTGTAGGACACTTCTAGCAATGTGATTGTTCCTTTTTGGTTTTTAAGTCCTACCCATATGGTTTCATTTGAGGAACTTTCTAAGGTGTCATCCATCTTACTGCTGTAATTGATTCCCTGATCAATGTAGCAAGACCCACTCCTGCTACCTCCTCCCTTGAAGACCCAATGTCCAGTCCTGTCCCTCTCAACCATATTTCAATAACAGCAATTACATCATACCCCTCTGATTTAATTTGTGCCATCAGCTCATCTGCCTTGTTCCTCAGAC
The DNA here is from genome assembly GCF_004010195.1 of Chiloscyllium plagiosum. Classification (NCBI taxonomy): domain Eukaryota; kingdom Metazoa; phylum Chordata; class Chondrichthyes; order Orectolobiformes; family Hemiscylliidae; genus Chiloscyllium; species Chiloscyllium plagiosum. The sequence goes on along the minus strand of NC_057737.1, from coordinate 79,513 downwards.
TCCTAGCATTAAAATATTTACCATTCAACCCTGCCAAACATGCTTATTCTTTAACTGGCCTATAATGTCTATGCCATCCTGACTCCTTTTCTGATTTTGGTCATTTGTTCCCTCTGCTGAACCTTCTCTGCCTGCTAAATTAGTTGAAAAGGGAATTTACAGAGAATATCGAAATAAAAAAGTAAACTTGTGTCTGTGGCGCTTTTGGAAGGCAAAGATAATGAAGTGTTTTTTGACATGTGGGAAATGTTAATGAGTGTCTAAAACAATGAGCAGTTAATCACTGATGTGAATGATGAACAATGAAGAAAAGAGAATGTTGGAACTGAAAAACCTTCTTCAGTCACAGCATAACGTTGGAGAATAAACTATGTACACCATATAATTTACAGCTTTGCTGTATTATCTAGCTCAGACTAGGGTGTGATTTACTGAGCTATCAAAGATGCTCTGTCACACTATTATTTAATTAAACTCAGTTCCTTCTCATTGCAATGCTTTTTCCTGGCTGTGTCCCAGTGATTGTCTGCTTTTTAAGTTTCAGTGTTGCAAACATGAATGTGAGTTTGGAAAATATATGTCATCCATTCTCTTGATTATGCTGTTTGAAATTTATGGCGAATTGTGGACTTGGCACCAATTGGTGCCTTTGTTGTGCATGCTCACTAACAGAAGCTACTTCCCCTCTGTAAGGCTAGACGTGTAACTGCCCTGCCAAACATGGAGCTCATTTGAAATCATTTATTGTCCTCTGATGAGACCAGTTGATCGGACCCAATCTAGTGTTAGAATTTACTAAATATCTATTATGACCGTTATTGACTGCCAAAACATTTGTTGAAGGTCAGCCCTTTGCCTCCTACCTCTCGTCTCTCCAGTTTATTACTTGTAGTGAAATCAGTAGAGCAGAGATTTTGAGGGGGATGAACGAGGAGGTAGAGGAGAAAGGTGTAAAAAGCATTCTTAGCTCCAGTGCAAATAGTCCCAGTATCTTGGGTTTCTTCTCATAACAATTCCTGCCTTATGATGGCAGCCTTTTGGTGGTCTGCACTGTCTATGCTTTATTGCTTCACTCTCTTGTAATGCACCCAGTAAAATGTCAGGGGTTGTGAAAGAATACGGGGAGCGTCACTCTTTGTGGTGTTGTCCTACAGCACGGAGACAGGCCCGTTGGCCCAAAATGGTTCATGCTGACCAAAATATCCGTCCACTCTAACCCCATTTCCCTGCACTTGTCCCATATCCTTCTAAATCCTTCCAATCCATGTCCAAAAGGCTTTTTAAATGTTGTTAGTGTACCCGCCTCAACCACTTCCAATGGCAGCTCATTCCATATGAGCACCACCCTCTGTGTAGAAAATGTTGCCCCTCAGATTCCCTTTTATTAAACTGACACCCTCTTGTCCTCAATTTCCCAACACTGGGAAAAAGACTGAGTGCATTCACCCCATTCATGCCTCATTGTCCCATGCTGTCCATGTTCTGGGAGTGTTTGGTGGGGGACAGTGTAGAGGTAGCTTTATAGAATCCCAAGAGTGTGGAAGCAGTTCATTTGGCCCATCAAGTCCACACTGGCCATCTAAAGAGCCTCTCACCCAGACCCACCCTATTCCTGTAACTCTACATTTCCCATGGCTAATCTGCGCATCCCTGGACACTGTAGGACAATTTCCCATGGCCAATCCACCCTAACCTCACATTCCTGGACACTGTAGGACAATTTCCCATGGTCAATTCACCCTAACCTGCACATCCCTGGACACTGTAGGACAATTTCCAATGGTCAATTCACCCTAACCTGCACATCTTTGGAGATGATAAAAATCAGAAAGAAATTGGAGCACCCAGAGGCAAGACACTGGGAGAATGTGCAAATTCCACACAGTCACCTGAGGTTGGAATCAAACCTGGGTCCCTGGCGCTGTGAGGCAGCAGTTCTAACCATTGAGCCACCATGCTGCTCCTTACGCTGAATTTAATCCTGTGCTGTCCCTGTCCTGGAAATGTTTGATGGAGACTGTGTAGGGGAGTTTACTTTCTGTTTACTTTCAGTTTAACAGAGTTGAGAAAGCTTTACTTTCAGTTTAAAAGCATGGAAACGTAGGGAAAGAAGCCAGGAAAATGATATTCATCATGGCCTAATAAAACTACTTTGAGTTTGATCTTCGGTGCTGAAGATAAAGTTTCTGGTAAATGGAAAAATCTGTATCAGAAGAAATTGACGTATTTAACAAGTGAACTGGAAACATTTCTGCAGTGTGGAGGTGGGGCCTGGTGTTATGACACGGCAATGAACCCTTCAGTTAATTAAACCAAACACCCAGAAAAGCTCACCTCGCCTGGAATCTGTTAAATTATGAGTGACAGAGAAGTCTGAAATTCCACTATTTAAAGAAAATAACATCAATTTATTCTTTAACTCTAAAAGTGAGTATTAAACAACACCTATTCACAACTCTAAGCCCCCCTTTCTCTTAACTGCTTATTATCTGCCTCCAACTCTATAAACAATATGCTGTTCTAATAAGGTACTTATTATAATTACATCAACTTAATTTCAAAACCACACAACCGCTGTCATCTTCAATGTCTGTCTTTTTCCAGCTGAAGAATTCCCTGAATCGTTGTCTTTCTTTTTACTGCAAATGTTTCATATGAAAAGGTACCTTTGATCGAAGTATTTCCTAATTTCTTGAGTCTCGATGGCAGTTGCTCTGTCTGATTTTCAAAATGCCTGCTTTTTTTAATATCCCCATTGATTCGTCTCATTGGTTCAATATTGGCAAAACAATAAATTCAAACTCAATTGGGTTTTTGTATCCTGGGGCATAATTTAAATTGGTTGGTTAAATTCGAATTGTTGTCAAAACCAACCAAAATGCAACCATTTCCGGTATCTATTTCATAGCCAAATGTTACGTATTTTCAATTTTCTAGTACACTGAGACTGCTCTTGTAAGCTGTCAGTGCAGAACAGCCTTCACTCTCTCTTAAAGGTACAGTACACACCTTCAACTTCATAACACCTGGCCACATCAAATCTGATTTAAATGAAATGTAATTTCAGCTGCAGTGTGTGAGGTTGCCTCAAGTGATATAGAGTCATAGGTGGAAATAAATAGAATGACTGACTGTATTCACCTGATGATGTAAGAGGTTTCTAGTGGCCAAGAAACTTGCTGTGGCAACATCAATTCCTTCAGTCACCCATCATGCACGCCATCACTGCCAAGAACAGAGTCACCACCAGTTCAGTCACTGGGCTGATTAATTGCGTGGATTCACATTTTCATTCCCAGACTTGGGAAATGCATTCAATAAAGAACAAAGAAGAAGCAGGTCATTTGTGTGTGGAACTAGTTGAGAGATGTATATTCTGATCAGCCCCTGTGCACAGTATGGATTATGGAAATCGAAAAGTATGGCGCTGGAAAAGCACAGCAGGTCAGGCAGCATCTGAGCAGCAAGAGAGTCCACCTTTTAGGGCTTAAGGTGTTCATCAGAAATGAAGAACTTACGCCCAAAACGTCGACTCTTCTGCTGCCTGACTTACTGTGCTTTTCCAGCGCCACACTTTTTGACTCTGACTCTCCAGCATCTGCAGCCCTCACTTTCTCCTGGGCTGTGGAAGTCTCTGGGCCAATGTTTACTGTCAATTCCTAACAGTCCTTGAAAAGTGCTGCTGGTTTATTGAACTACGACAGTCCATGTGGTGTCAGGGCACTGACAGCTAATAGGGAGGGATTCCAGGATTTTGACCCAGCAACACTGAATGAACAGGCACTGTTTTCCAAGACATGATAGTGAGTAGATTGAAGGGAAACTTGCAGGGGTGGTGTTCCCATGTATCTGCTGTCCTTGTCCTTTTAAAGTTTGTAGGTTTGAAAGGTGTTGTTTAAAGAGTCCTCTCGCCACTATCCTCTCAAAGGCAATGAGGTATGGGCAATAATTACTCACCTTGCCAGAGTTGTTCATATCTCATTAATGAAAAATCCAACAAAGTACAGGTGCTGAGAATAAGTAACGAAACACATTTTTATGGTGAATAAATTGAAAGCTGAAGTGTGACACTCCTTTATCCAAATCCTGTTCTCCTAGAATGGGCAATGATGATTCCAGGAGCCAATTAGAAACACATTCCAAACTTCATTTTCAAGATATGGGTGTTACTGTCAAGATGGGCATTTATTGATGCATGCATGACCTATTGGGTCACACATTCTTAAAACAAAATACAAATTTGTGAACTATCAAGAATTTACATACTCTGGTGGTTCAATCCGATAACCACCACACTACTGTGTCCAATTTTGTTAGATTGTCCCAAATTAATCCAGAGGGACACCCTGCATAAAGCGTGGAAAGTGATTTAGACACAGAGGAAAAATATAATCAGCTCATAACTAGACTGAGTAAATAAGGAAAAAAGACAAGAAATGTGACACAGGAGCAGGAGAGACACAAAGAAGGAGAGAAAGCTAAGGAGATGCACTAAAGATAGAAACTGGAAGAGGATTGCAAGAAAGGAAATGTGGGCTGCTTGAGGTTCAAAGGACTTGCAATGAGGGATTGAAAGAACATACAAATTTCAAGTGGATCAAGTCTATCAGAGCTCATATTTATGAAAATGTTCCAAACTGATTTGCTTGAAATATGAGCATTAACTACAAATGAAAGAGCAGATTAGTGCAGGAGTCTGGTTGTGGTTTGACACCAGAAGTTGTTGTGCAGGAGGTTCTGAGAATCAAGAAGGGGGGGTGATGGTGGTGAGAGAGTGAAGGCAGAGGTAACCAAAGCTAGATGCAAATGATCATGTTATAGGAAGTATACATCACATCATAGGAAAGAAGTGAATGTATTGGTTAGAACACAGAAATGATTTTACATTAATGGTTCCAGGAACAAGAAACTTCAGTGATGCGAGATAGAAGGTGTTGCAACTGTTTGCTCTGGAGAGGAGTCTGAGAGGTGGTTTGGTAGATCATGGCGGCACGGTGGCTCAGTGGTTAGCACTGCTGCCTCACAGCGCCAGGGACCCAGGTTTGCACATTCTCCCCATGTCTGCATGGGTTTCCCATGGGTGCTCCAGTTGATCATTGGCCATGCTAAATTGCCCGTAGTCAGGGGTAAATGTAGGGGAATGGGTCTGGATGGGTGGCTCTTTGGAGGGTTGGTGTGGACTTGTTGGGCCGAAGGGCCTGTTTCCATACTGTAGGGAATCTAATCTAATCTAATCGATTTCAAAATCATGAACAGCTGGACAGAATAGCCAGGGAGAAACTGTTCCCCCTTGTAAAATTAGAAGGAACGAGAGGGCATAGATTTAAAGTGATGTACAAACAAAACAAAAATGATATGGGGAAAGGATACGTTTCTCACAAGTCATTAGCGCCTAGAATGCACTGCCTGGAAATATGCTGGAGGCAGTTTCAGTTCAGGCATTGGACAATTATTAGTACGTTGAACAGGATTAGGCCGTTCAGCTCTTCAGGCCTGATTCACCATTCAATGAGATGATGAATGGAATCATGAACAGAAAACCGCTGGATTGTTTCAACGATGAGATGGGGAGTCCCAATTCTGCTAACTGATCATCGTTACCTGCTCTGTTTTTATTTCAAATATTTTGTTGTCAATCTGTGGCCTAACTCCATATGCCTGCCTTTGGCCCATATTCCTTAATATCTCTGCTTAAAAAAAAATCTATCTTAGATTTAGATTAACTATTATTGCAGCATCTACTGGTGCTTATACAAGAGAGCTCTAAAGCTCTCTCACCCTTTGTGTGTCGAAATGGTGAGCAGGGATATAGGAAAAAGCAGAATATTGGCAATAGGTAACATTACTGGTATAGGCTTGATGGGCCAAATGACCACCTCCTGTGCTATAACAACTTTGTGATTCTGAGTCTGGAGAATTGCAAACATTGTCCTTGTTCAAGGAAGGGTCTAAGGATAAACCCAGCAGGGACAGACCTGTCAGTTTAACTTCAGGAAGAAAGGGTGGTTTGGAGAAATATTCATTCAAGATTAAATGATTAGTCACATGGATAAATACAGGTCAACTGAATAGAGCTAGTGTGAACCTGTTAAAGGAATATCATGTGTAACTAAATTAACTCTGGTTGCTTGATGAAGAGAGGCTTGATGACAATAGTCCTGTTGATGTGATGTACATGGATTTCTAGAAGGCCTTTCATACAGTGCCATACAACAGACTTATGAACAAAGATAGAGCTCACTGAATGAAAAGGTAGTGGCAACATTGATACAATATTGGCTGGATGGAATTAGAGAGTGATGATGATTGTTTTTCAAGCTGGGGTTCCCCCGAGTCAGTGAGACCTAGATTTTTGCATACAGGCACAATTCAGAAACTTGCAGATGATGATGCAAAACTTTCAAGAATTGCAAATTGCAAGATGAATAGTATAGAACTTCAAAAGGACGTTGACAAATTGGATGTGTGGCAAATGATGTTCCGTGCAGGGTACTGTGTTGTAGGAACATCATCATAACTCTAATGGAAAGAGAACAGTTCCAAAGTGAATGCAGGGTCAGAGGAACCTGGGTGTACATCTGCATATCATTAAAGTTGGAAAAATAGGTTGGGAAAGCAAGAATGAAGCATATTGCATTCTTGGCTTATTGATAGAGGCAGTAGTAAAAGTAAGGACTGCAGATGCTGGAGGTTAGAGTCAAGAGTGTGGTGCTGGAAAAGCACAGCAGGTCAGGTAGCATCCAAGGGGCAGGAGAATCAATGTTTCGGGCATAAGCCCTTCATCAGGAATGATTGTTAATCGGGGCATATAATACAATTGCAGATCGTTCTATTGAACTTGTGTAAAATATTAGCCTCAGCTGATATACTCCATGATTCACTGTCACAATTTGCCTGGGATCAGTGTACCAATAATTGTGCCCTACTGTTCCGCAAGTAATCACGAAATGTATAAGTGTACAAAAATGGATGTAGGTTTGCTCGCTGAGCTGACATTTTCTCACCATACTAGGTAACATCATCAGTGAGCCTCTGGATGAAGAACTGGTGGTATGGCCTGCTTTTTATTTGTGTTAGGTTTCCTTGGGTTGGTGATGACATTTCATGTGGTGATGTCACTTTGTATTCTTTTTCTCGGGGGGTAGTAGATGGGGTCTAACTCGATGTGTTTTGTGATATAGTTCCAGTTGGAATGCCATGCTTCTTGGAATTCTCATGCATGTCTTTGTTTGGCTTGTCCTCGGATGGATGTATTATCTGAGTTGAAGTGGTGTCCTTCCTCATCTGTATGTAAAGATACTAGTGAGAGTGGGTCATGTCTTTTTGTGGCTAGTTGATGTAGTCATCAACTGCTCACCATTTACATACAGAACCTCAACCTGAGCTACAAATCTTCTCAAAACTTGATATGTCCAAAAATCCTAATGAGACCACCACAACCTTAATTGGCTAACTGACTTCCATCCAGGAAGAAAGCATTACACACTAGGTTCTTCAGTAACAGTAAGAAATAACTATTGCAATACACTTAACTTTGACAAGAGCAGTTACAGGACAGAGGTTCTAATTTATGCAACTTAAACTATACCTCTTCAAAACACACTCTCACAATTAAGACAAAGATGAGTATTCTAACACATAAGTGGAAAACAATTAGACAAGACAAATAATTCCGAAGATCAAACAAAATGATCACAAGGGGAAAGGTCCCTTTTTTTTCTTGTCCTTTTGATTTTTGTAATGATGAAATATTGTTGACTGTAGGTGATAATCATGCCTACATTCCATGCTTGATTTAATGATTGGTGAACTTGGATCTTGCTCTAGTATGAATTATTTCTTATATCTTTCTCTCTTCTACCTCCTTTTGGGGAGAGAGAGAGAGAGAGACTGACAGACGGACGGACGGACAGAGAGGCTCTGGAAGGCACTTGCTTCTGCGCTTTTCTATATCTGTAGCTCAACCAGCGGATTGTTTCCAGGCAGAATTTCCTTGACTCAAAAGGTTATTGATTCAGGCTTGATTTCTTCCTGTTTTTGCTTCCACAGTGCAACAATATTAATCACTTGATTTTCAAGTTGCGAAACTTTCCTGTTTTTCATATATAACAGAATAATTTCCATTCTAGTTTACAGTCTTGAAACACTGAAGCTACGTGGTCGCTTACATCACTTCCACATATTATGATGAAATGAAGGAAAGCACTGGATACTGCAAGGCCAAGGGCCCTGACAATATTTCTGAACTACTACTCATGTCTTGTGCTACTGAACTGGTCAAGCTGATGGGGTACACTGGCATTTTAAAAACAGATTGACAGGATGTGGATATTGCTGGCCAGGCTGGTCTTTACTTCCCACCCTGAACTGTCCTGGAGCGGCACATTACTGTGGGTCTGGAGTCATGGGGAGACCAGACCAAGTAAGGATAGCATTTTCCTTTCCTAAAGGGCGTTAGCAAACCAGAATGGTTTTCTAACAGTGGACTCTCAATTCCAGAATTGTTAAAAATTGAATTCCGACTCCACCATCTGCTATGGCAAGATGCAAACCCAGGTCTCCAGAACATTGCCTGGGTCTGTGGGTTAATAGTCTCGCAAATTACCAATATGCCACAGATAGTTCCTTCCAAGAAAGCAAGACAAATCCAAGCTGGCCATTGTGCCCCCTTAGCTACTCTTGATTACAGAATTATTATATTTGGGTCCATTACACCTCCACTGGCTGTATTACCTAGTGCTAATCTTCTGCCTTTTCACTACATCCGACATCAGTAAAGTGAAGGAAGAACATGTTAACAGAGCCATCAAACAGTACTTCCTCAGATGTAGCCTTCTCATTCACACTTGTTTTGCTTTCCAGCGGGGGTGGGAGAATGCTGACCAGTTCCTGACTTCATTACAGCCTTATGCCAAATAAAAAGAAAGATTCTGAACTTGGGAAGTGAGGTGAGAGTGACTGCCTTTGACATCAAGGCAGTAATTGACTAAGTGTGGTGTCAAGGAGCCCTAGCAAATCACAGGTTAAAGAGAACGGGTTTTTTTAGCTCAGAGTGAACAGGATGTCTGACACTCTTGTTTTCTTTTTCCTTTTTCTCTGTTTTCTTTTTCCCTGCACTACCACCTAACTGCGGTAGTACTGATTTTTCCCAGCACCCATGTCGTGTGTGTACAGGTGTAGGACTCATTGGAGAACAACAGGTGTATAAATCTTTATTAATATTCCACCACCCAGAAAGAAAGGAAACACCCGAGTGGCCGGTGACAAGCAGTGCCCTCCTCAAAGGGCAGTGCTGTGTGATCAAACAGTGAAGGGGAGAGCAAGGACTAAATCAAAATAGAGGGGGAAATAATATACTCCCCTCTCTGTGGTGTCCACCTCTCCCTGACCAGCATGAGGGTGTTGGTAGACACTGCGTGCTCCTTCTCCAGAGACACCCAGGCTCTGATATAACCGTGGAAGAGCCGGTTCATGAGGATGTTCACTGATTGCACAGTGCTTAGTATCTTCTGCAACTCCTCAGGTACTGAATCAGTCAGTATCCACATGCAGCAAAACCTGGGCAATATCCAGGCTGGAGCTCATAAATGGTTAGGAATATTTGCACCACACAGCTGCCAGGCAGTGACCTCCTTTAACACAACAAACTCTAAATATCAGTCCTTGATATTCCAAAGCATTACCATCACGGAATCCCCAACATTATCAACATCCTGACTCCCCAAAGCCTGTCCACCATCTACAAGGCACAAGACAGGAGTGTGATGGAATACTCCCCACTTGCCTGGATGAGTGGAACTCCAACTACACGCGAGCAGCTTGACACCATCCAGGACAAAGCAGCCACTTGATTAGCACCACATCTACACCCTCCATCATCAATGCACAGTGTTGGCAAGGTGTGCCACATTCAAGTGGCACTGCAGCAACCATTCCTTTACTGCCATTGAGTCAAAATCCTGGAACACCCTTACCTTTAGGTGTCCTTCCAGCCCAAGGACTGCAGTGGTTCTAGAACACACCTCACCATGATCTTTTAGGGGAATTAGGGATAGGTAATAAATGCTTACCCTGACAGAAACACCCAGCACTGAATCAAAAGTACTGCAATACAGAAGTTGCATTGTAGCACAAAAGGTTTTTCAGCAACTGCTTTCTGAGGTGCTTGTTGCAGTAAGGGGGAATAACTAAAACTATAACAAACTAAAGGACTGGTTCAGAAAAAGTTCCAATAGTTGCAGAATTTTATGGGAAGCAGATGAATTCTGTCAAACATCTAGTCCAAGTCCACTATTGTATAAAACGATTCTGGTTCACTGCAGACAGAGAGAGGCTCTGTGTAGGATTGATGAGCCCCTAATGAGGAGGGGTAGCTCAGTGGTTAGCACTGCTGCCTTCACAACACCAGGAATCCTGGTTCAATTCCACTCTCAGGCGATTATCTGTGTGGAGTTTGTATGTTCTCCTAATGTCTGCGTGGGTTTGCTCCAGGTGCTCTGGTTTCCTCCAACAGCCCATAGATGTGCAGGTTAGATTGATTGGTTGTGTTAAATTTCCCATGGTGTCCAGGGATACCAGGGTTAGCCATGGGAAATGCGGGGTTAGAGGGATAGGTGGGGTGCCGGGGAGATCCATCTGGTATGTCCTTCAGAGGGTTGATGTGAACTTGATGGGCCGAATGTAGGGATTCTATGATCATGAAAAACATTAAAATATCTATTGTGAGAATGAAATTCGCTGTAATTCATTCCAAAGTAAGTCAGTCTTTGAAAGAAAATGCTGCCGAGAAACTGATCTTAGACACTGTCTCATCCCTGAGGTTTGATGAGAAATTTGGTGCAGCAGATAAAGATGAATTTATAGCATAAAGGTTTTTGCCAAGAGGAATTCAGTAAATGGTTGGATTTGGTGAATGTGGTAACTATCAGTGAGTGGGACTGTAGTGATGATCTTATTTTCACTGAATAATGGTTAGAATTCTTTAGCTTCCCTGGGAAGATTTATATAAAATACTCATCCTCTTCTGGGATATGCTGGGTCATCTTAACACAACTGTGAGAACATTCATCAACAAATATTTACTTTGTTAGTTACAACCATCACCTTGTAGCAAACTCTGTGTACAGGGCTGATACTGAACAATGTGTCTTGCAGTGTCTATCGAATTGCTGCTAATTGTCATTTATGGGACTGGAAAAGGCAGTCAGTGAGGTGATATAGTGCTGATCACACTGCATTCCATCTGATTGAATACCTGATTAATCTGTATTGAGAACATGCCCTTTGGAGTTGCAAATTAATTAAAACTGACTAGAAATGTCAAATTATGAATTTACTGGACCATGTCTGGATATGAACTTATGGAAATAGATGAGGACGGCACTGTCCAAGGAACATTTATACAAAATGCTGATTTCTCTGAAGGTGCTGTGATATTTCAGTGGTTAGCACTGCTACCTCACAGCACCAGTGTTCCAGGTTCGATTCCAGCCTCGGGTGACTGACTGTGTGGAGTTTGCACATTCTCCCAGTGTCAACGTGGATTTCCTCCGGGTGCTCCAGTTTCCTCCCACAATCCAAAGATGTGCAGGTCAGGTGAATTGGCCATGGGAAATTGCCCATAGTGTTAGGTGCATTAGTCAGAGAGAAACGGGTCTGGGTGGGTTACTCTTCGGAGGGTCGGAGTGGACTGGTTGGGCCGAAGGGCCTGTTTCTGCACTGTAGGGAATCTAATCTAATCTTTAATCTAATCTCCTGCACATGCTGCCTCAACATCTTGGGCATGTTCTGCACTGAAATGTAACTCCAATGTGTTGTCAAAGCCTTCAACCTCCAGGATCTTCTAAAATTAACCTTTGCATTGATTTTAATCTTTAGAGAGTGAGAATACTCCTCCTGCATTCTCTAAATAATTCCATATTAACTTGTGCAAACAAGCACGGAGCTCCATCCTGGGAGTAGCCAATCCTTAACAAAAGATGATGTGCAGCTGGGTAATGACCAGTCCACTGAAACCAGTCCATGATTATAAGCTGCTATATGAGTGCACAGTTAATATGTTAGTTATCCAGTTTCCTGCATCTCCAAATCACTTTCAGATCTACTTATACTTTGTTGGGTTGAGTCACTGAACTTCACTTTCAAAGTTCAAAGCTCAGTATCATTCTGGTATTGTTATGTAATTAGTGTTTTATACTCAATAGAACTGCTTGTGGGCACCGTGGGGGATGGAGTATTTTCTTTCCCTCTCCAACTTGATGTTGATTTAGTCCTGACCCAACCCCTTCATGTTTTTTCACCTAAAAGTTGCCCTTATTAGGTCTCGCTTGTTCATGTTTCACTAGCCACACAGATGCTTTCCTGGTGGTGGAAAATGGACAAGGGAGCCGCGGTAGTAGTTTGGCGACATTAACCGCCTCAACCTCTCCACCCCTCTCACCCTCGGAACGTGCGACCCTCCACTCCCTCCATTCCAACCCCAACCTCACTATCACGATGCCCTCCACCGCATCTCCTCCACTTCCCGCTCCTCCGCCCTGGAGCCCCGCCCCTCCAATCGCCACCAGGACAGAACCCCACTGGTCCTCACCTACCACCCCACCAACCACCATATACA
>NC_057737.1:32022-66480 GCF_004010195.1 Chiloscyllium plagiosum | reverse complement strand
CCCCAACCCCACTCCAGCCTATCACCCTCACCTTGACCTCCTTCCACCTATCACATTTCCAACGCCCCTCCTCCAAGTCCCTCCTCCCTACCTTTTATCTTAGCCTGCTGGACACACTTTCCTCATTCCTGAAGAATGGCTCATGCCCGAAACGTCGATTCTCCTGCTCTTTGGATGCTGCCTGACCTGCTGTGCTTTTCCAGCAACACATTTTCAGCTCTGGTAGTGGAAAATACAGAACAAAATGTTAGCACACTAGTGTCTTTCTACAATGTCACTACATATTCACAAACAGCCATGCATGATATAAATAAAGAAAAAAACAGGCGACTCAGAAGGTGCCCTCAGTCTAGGGACTGGCTTTGAGCTGGCTGGGCAGAGCCCATGTACTATGCATGTGTCAATAAATGAAATCAAATTGTGGTAACAGATGTTTGGATCATATAACTCAGCAGTATGTGATCCCCAGTGATAATCACATTTCATTCATTGACAATGATGGAAACAAAATAATTTTCCTTAAAAGTACTGTGGCTAATAAACTAATCTACGAAGAATAGGCTCTTTTAAGAGATCTAATCGAGATACATTCCCAAGAGGAGAAAGGGAGATAAACAAAGCAAAAAGTTTCTAGGATGACAAAAAGGGAGAGTAAGATGAGGTAGAAAAAGGCTTCTCTGAGAGATGCTAGGTTGATAATTCAAGTAAAAAGTATTCTGAATATTGTGAAAAAAGAAACAAAAACTGCAGAGAGATAATACAAAAAGAGACAGTCAGCCAACATAAAGGGAAGGCAGAAGACTCCACAGTGAAAGGGAGATCAAAGAAAGTGTCGGGCTAATGAGGGATCAAAATGCACATGGAGACAGAGTCACGGCTAAAATAATAAATTAAGACTTTGCAGCTGATGCTGCAGCAACAATGCAATGAAAAAGGAGGTAGCTGAGAAATTAGAGAAACTCGAATTGATTAGAAGGCATTAGAAAGGGTGGCTGTACTTCAATGGCACAAGTCCCTGGGATTGATGAGGATGCATTCCAGGAAACTGAGAGAAGTAAGAGTGGAAGTTGCAGAGGCAGTGACCGAAATATTTCAACCTTCCTTAAATGCAGAGAACTGGAGAATTAGATGTTACACATTTGTAAAACTGCATGAGAGGATCAACCCAGTAAGCACAGGGCAGTCAGTTCAACTTTGGGCCTGGAAGGAACAATATTCTGAGATAAAATTCAACAGTTACTTAGTCACATGTGAGTTGATTGAAGAAAGCATGTATAGACTTAAGAAAAATCCTGTTGAACACATTAGAATAGTGGAGTTGATATAGTTTTCACGGCCTTTGAAAGTGCCACATTGCAGTAAAATTGAAACCTATGGAATGAAAGAGAAGTGCCAGATTGGTTTAGTGATGGAAAACAGTAAAATGATGCACAGCTGCTCTCTAAGTGGAGGAGGCAATATAGTTGGGTTCCCTGTGGATTAATGTTAACCACTGCTTTTACGGGGCTGCAATTAAAGACTGATTTAGATGTTCAGGAAATATGTTCAAAATTTGCAGGTGACACAACTTTTAAGGAGAGGAGGAGAGGAGCAGAGACATAGATGTCAAGAGGAATAATCTGGGGCTGTGCTGCAGGAAAGTGATAAATTTAGAGAGTAAGAACAAGGGCAGATCTCATCAAATAATGGTACAATTCCACAGGGAGGAGGTGCAGATTGGGGAACCTGGACCTATAAACGTGGTAGATGGCTAATGTGCTGACAATCAAACTGCTATTCCCAAATCATCACAGAAGTTAAAGATTTTTGAAGAGTATGCCAATGTTCCTACTGACCTGACTTTCAGACCCTGGTTGATAGAAGTCATGGAGCAGGTTTCTCTACTTAATCTATTTGTAATAAATAGTAATTCAACAGATTAACAATTATGAACTGTTGACATGTTACTTGCTAAAACTCTAACACACTTATAAATCTCCTCCTCTATGCACACAGAGAATCACAAAAAGCTATGGGTGCTACAGACACAGAAAAGATAGTTCAGTGATCCCTGTTCAAAGAGTTTGCTGACATGATCCTTTTTTAAACAGAACGCTATTTCTCAAGTTTTCCTTCCTCAGATGCATTCTTTGTTTGTGGGAGGCACAGGGGTTTCACATTTATAAGGGTCCTTAACTTATCAATTAATTATCACAGCTTACAGCAACTGGAAAAGGGGGGAATAAACTGGTTGTCTTCAGGTCTGAGGTGCTGTCTGAACTGAAAACAAGCTCCTTTCCATTAGAGGGTCAGTGATTTCTGGGAAAACATTCACATCCCCAAACTGCTCACTACCTGGAGCCAATCATACAAGTTGTTGGTAGGCAGAAGGACCTTGTCATTAATAAATAGTCACTAATTAACTGATTAATTATCAACTTGTCGTTGGGCAAATCACCACTTGTACAGACCCTGGGTTGCAACCTTTACCTTTCCCCATTACTTGAACCAACAACTGTGTAATCAGCCCTTATAACGAGTGTCAGTTAACTTGCTTTTTAAAAAAAGTGGTGATCCAACAAACATTAGCTTTTCAAACAGCCCTTTTCTCATTTCAGTCCATTTTCAAAAGCAGAGAAAAAATACAATATTTATACTGGGCAGGTTGCAAAAGCATTTAGAGGGATTTGGGTTTTATAACTGGGAGCAGAATACAAAGCCGTATTGTGGTGAACCTTTACAAAACACTTAGCCTTAAAGGAAGCGTTGTCTCCAATTTTACCCATCATTCTTTTGGAAAGATATGGAGGCTTTCAAAAGGAGATTTGGTTGAAGTATTCAAAATCATGAGTCTGGTCAAAGTACTTTTGGGAGAAATTGTTCCCATCACTAGAAAAGTTAACAACCAGGAGATGGTGATTGGCAGAAGGATCAAGAAAATATGAGGGAAATGGCTTTTAATATGGTGGCTGGTTAGAGTCAGGAATAAACTGCATGGATGTATGGTGGAGGCAGATTCAGTCACAATGTTCAATGTAGAATTTGAACATTAGTTGAAGGGCCAAAAAGATGCAGGGCTAGAGGGAAAAGCCAGGAGAGTCTACCTGATTGGATAGCTCTTACTGATAGCCCAATGGCATCATTCTGTGCTGTCACTGAAGGAGAAATACTCTGCACTTCATTGTGCAGGATATTAAAACAAAATAGAGGTATACTTTTTTTCCCAGCTAAAGGAGCCACTTGGTTAATATTTGACAAATGTTTACATTGACTTTCTGCCATGTTAAGTAATTTTTGTAAGTTACTTTGAGAGTTTATTTTTAAACAAAGCTTGAGATCTGAATGAGGGGTTGAAGCTTCCTGAGTGAATCGGTAAAATGGCTCAGGTATAGGTTTGCTTGGAAAGATCTGTCCATTGTAAGAAACAAGGAAACTGAAATCATAACAAGTCACAGGCTTTACCTGGAGCTGGAATACTAAAGAAAAACTCGGCTGAGTTGGACAAAATGGTCTATATGGTTTATGTTCTATGTAATGCAGCATGAGAAGTAACTCAAACTACTTCCATGACTCCAGCGTCAGCTCTGTGCTCAATGGCTAGGTTATTACGAGGTTAACGATGTGACTTGAAAATAAAACTGAAACCTCATTGTGCCAGGAAGAGTCATTTAAGGGCTTCTGATTGTGAACACTATGCATTTATTGTAATGAAGGAAGGGGTTATCTGATGAACCTCGAGTGAGAGTCAGCTGTAATGACCCTACAGGGGAACAATATGTGATGATGAAGAGTGATGGAGGGAGTGACTCCTGTTTCCTGTAACTGACCCAAATACTGACCAAGTACTAACATCAACCACTGGCAGAAATTCTCAGCTTACACAAAAACTTGTCAGAGGCAGATCCTGAGAGTTAATCGCTGTTCATTCAGGGTTAAAGGGATAGGGGAGGGGTGTGGGTCTGGGTGGGATGTTCTTCAGAGGGTCACTGTGGCCTTGATGGGTCGAATGGCCTGTTTCCACTTTGTAGGGAGTTTATAATTATAAGAATTATCACAAGTAAATTTGAAGTAATTTACATGTATTCAATAAATAATTGTCTTAACGTCTGGAATAAAGGAGCTGTGTCTAACCAATGTCCTTGACTCCTTTGAGCGAGTGACAACTCAAATTAACTGTGAAACTACAATTACTGACTGATACCTTGTTGAAGCCATCAAGAAGTATCACATGAAAGGCTATTAATTAATCTCAAAGTTGTAACAGAGCTAGAGAGAGTAGTGAAAAATGGAAGTGATTATGTTCAGAATAAGCACGAATGGAGGAAGTCTAGGTGATGTGGAAGAGCAAGCATATTTAGAATGGGTTAGCAAAACACTGAAAGTAGCATCTTGAATGACGAAGACCATAATATAGGTTAATAGAACATACAGTACAGAAACAGGCCATTCAGCTCAAACACTGTTTGCTCTACATGAGTCTCTTCACATCTTATCAGCATATCTTTCTTTTTCTTTCTCACCCATGTCATTATGCAGCTTCTCCTTAAATGGTGTTAACATAGAACCTAGAATGTTACAACGCGGTACAGGCCCTTCGGCCCTTGATGTTGCACCGACCTGCAAAATTAATCTGATGCTCATCTAACCTATACCGTTCCATTATTAACTATATGTCTATCCAATGTCCATTCAAATACCCTTAATGTTGGCAAGTTCACTACTGTTGCAGGCAGACCAGTCCACGCCCCTACTACTCTTTGAGTAAAGAAACCACCACTGATATCTGTCCTAAATCTATCACCCCTCAATTTTAAGCTATGTCTCCTTGTGTTAGCATTCACCATCCGAGAAAAAAGGCTCTCGCTGTCCCCCCTATCTAACCCTCTGACGTCTCAATTAAGTCACCTCTCAACCTTCTTCTCTCCAACGAAAACAGCCTCAAGTCCCTCAGCCTTTCCTCATAAGACCTTCCCTCCAGACCAGGCAACATTCCAGTAAATCTCCTCTGAACCCTTTCTAAAGCTTCCACATCCTTCCTATAATGCGGTGACCAGAACTGTACGCAATACTCCATGTGTGGCCGCAACATTTTTATCCCTTAAAATGGCCACCCAAGTGGACAGGGTTGTTAAGAAAGCATATGGTGTTTTGGCTTTCATTAACAGGGGGATTGAGTTTAAGAGTCATGAGATCTTGTTGCAGCTCTATAAAACTTTGGTTAGACTGCACTTGGAATACTGCGCCCAGTTCTGGTCGCCCTATTATAGAAAAGATGTGGATGCTTTGGAGAGGAGAATGCGTTGCCAGCAGCAGTTGTGGAAGCAAGGTCATTGGGGACATTTAAGAGACTGCTGGACACGCATATGGTCACAGAAATTTGAGGGTGTATACATGAGGATCAATGGTCGGCACAACATCTGTGCTGTACTGTTCTATGTTCTAACAGTGTCTCATACAGCTGAAGCATAACCACATGGCTCCGAAACACAATCCGCCTACCAATAAACGCCAGCACACCATATGCCGTCTTAACAACTCTATCAACCTGAGTGGCAACTTTCAGGAATTTATGCACCTGAACACCAAGATCTTTCTGTTCATCTACACACCAAGAATTTTGCCATTAGCCCAGTACTCTACATTCTTGTTACTTCCAAAGTGAACTACCTCACATTTTTCTGCATTAAACTCCATTTGCCACTTCTCCGCCAGCTCTGCATCTTATCTATATCCCTCTGTAATCCACACCATCCTTTGGCACTATCCATAACTCTGCCTACCTGAGTGTCATCTGCAAGTTTACTAACCCATCCTTCTACTCTCACATCCAGGTCGTTCATAAAAATTACAAACAGCAGTGGCCCCAAAACAGATCCTTGTGGCACACCACTGGTAACTGAGCTCCAGGACGAACATTTCCCATCAACCACCACCCTCTGTCTTCTTTCAGCTAGCCAATTTCTGATCCAAACCGCTAAATCACCTTCAATCCCGAAACTCTGTATTTTGTGTAATAGCCTACCGTGTGGAACCTTATCGAATGCCTTACTGAAATCCATATGCACATCAACTGCTTTACCTTCATCCACATGTTTTGTCACCTCTTAGAAGAACTCAATAAGGTTACTTAGGCATGACTTACTCTTCACAAAGCCGTGTTGACTATCCCTAATGAATTTATTCCTTTTCAGATGATTATAAATCATATCTCTTCTAACCTTTTCCAACACCTTACCCACAACCAAAGTAAGGCTCACTGGCCTATAATTACCAGGGTTGTCCTGACTCCCCTTCTTAAACAAGGGAACAACATTTGCAATCCTCTGATCTTCTGGCACTACCCCTGTCAACAATGCTGACATAAAGATCAAAGCCAAAGGCTCTGTAATCTCCTCCTTGGCTTCCCAGAGAATCAGAGGATAGATTCCATCCGGCCCAGGGATCTTTTTGATTTTCAGATCTTCCAAAATTGCTAAAACGTCCTCTTTGTCGACCCCATCTAATCTAGTAGCCTGTAACGCTGTAT
This sequence comes from Chiloscyllium plagiosum, assembly GCF_004010195.1. Lineage (NCBI taxonomy): Eukaryota > Metazoa > Chordata > Chondrichthyes > Orectolobiformes > Hemiscylliidae > Chiloscyllium > Chiloscyllium plagiosum. The sequence goes on along the minus strand of NC_057737.1, from coordinate 59,975 downwards.
TCTCACTAACATTACCCTTTTCCAATGTGAATACTGGCGAAAAATATTCATTTCGTGCTTTTCCTATGTCCTCAGATTCCACTCTCAACTTCCCACTACTGTCTTTGATTGGCCCTAATCTTACTCTAGTCATTCTTTTATTCCTGATGGTATGCCTGTAGAATGCCTTTGGGTTTTCCTTGATCCTATCCACCAACAACAACTCATGGCCCCCTCCTGGCTCTTCTTGGCCTTCTCTTTAGATCTTTTCTGACTAACTTAAATCTCTTGCTATACTACACCGTGTGAAAGCATGTTTTACAATCTCAAGAAAGGATGGATGGAAGGAATAATATATTTTACTGAAAAGAATTCGAGTGAAAATATTGAGATATAACTGTTAACCTTTATGTAGATTTGAATTCCAGACCGTAAGAAAAATAAAGAGATGGTTGAGTTGGGATCTATAAGATGCAAGACTAAATATAAGAGATTTAGGGTAGAGTCTAGAAGAAGCTTATCAGAGTTATGAAGTTGGATGAGTCAGCAGAAAATTGGTAGTCTATGGTAATGTCATCGGACTGCTACTGTAAAAGTAGGTTTGAATTCACAAAAGTGTACAGTGAAATTTGAATTCAGTTAAAAACAATGACTGATTATTGTAAAAACCCTGTAAAGGAAGGGAACTGCCATTCTTACCTGGTCTGACTCCAGATCCACAGCAATGTGGTTGACGCTTAACTGCTCTCTGAGTAATTCGGGATGGGTATTAAATGTAGGCCTGGGAGATGCCCACATTCTGTGAATGCATAAAAACAAAGAACATTACAGCACAGGAACATGTCCTTCGGCTCTCCAAGCCTGTCCTGATCCAGATCCTCTATCTAAACCTGCCGCCTATTTTCTAAGGATCTGTATCCCTCTATTCCCTGACCATTCATGTATCTGTCTAGATGTTTAGTCAACCTTACTTAGTTTGCATATTACTTTTAAATCTCTGCCCTCGCGTTCTTGTTTATTATACAAGCAGAAGCAGCATCACCTTATTTACTCTGTCCAGCCATTGATGATTTTTAAAACCTCAAACATAGAGTCATAGATCCTGGATGTGAGCATAAGAGCAGATGACACCAAAATTGGAGGTGTAGTGGACAGCGAAGAGGGTTACCTCAGATTACAACAGGATCTTGACTAGATGGGCCAATGGGCTGAGAAGTGGCAGATGGAGTTTAATTCAGATAAATGCGAGGTGCTGCATTTTGAGAAAGTAAATCTTAGCAGGATTTATACACTTAATGGTAAGGTCATAGGGAGTGTTGCTGACCAAAGAGACTTTGGAGTCCAGGTTCAAAGCTCCTTGAAAGTGGAGTTGCAGGTAGATAGCATAGTGAAAAAGGCTTTCTTTTATTGGTCAGAGTGTTGAGTACAGGTGTTGGGAGGTCATGTTGCGGCTGTACAGGACATTGGTTAGGACAGTGTTGGAATATTCCGTGCAATTCTGGTTTCCTTCCTATCGGAAAGATGTTGTGAAACTTGAAAGGGTTCAGAAAAGATTTACAAGGATGTTGCCAGGGTTGGAGGATTTGAGCTACAGGGAGAGGCTGAACAGGCTGGGGCTGTTTTCCCTGGAGCGTCAGAGAAACAGATCTCCTTTCAACCTTCTTTTCTCCAGAGAGAGAAATCCCTATTCACTACAATGCTTCCAGAAATAGGTAATTGGTCATGTTTTGGAGGGAACTTAAAAGAATTATCAAAATTGGTTATACCAAAGTATAAGGCCATAAGACATAGGAGCAGAAATTAGGCCATTCAGCCCATTGAGTCTGCTCCGCCATTCATTCATGGCTAATAAGTTTCTCAATCCCATTCTCCTGCTTTCTCCCCATAACCCTTGATCCCCTTGATACTCAAGAACCTATCTATCTCAGTATGAAATATACTCAGTGACCTGGCCTCCATTGCCTTCTGTGGCAGTGAATTCCATAGATTCAGCACACATTGGCTAAAGATGTTCCTTCACATCTCTGTCCTAAAAGGTCTTCCCTTTACTCTAAAGCTATGCCCTCGGGTCCTCATCTGTCCTACAAATGGAAACATCTTCCTGAAATCCACTTTATCCAGGCCATTCTGTATTAAAGAGAAAGGATGATAAGGTGATCTTCTTAAAGGCAGTTAGGTTAGGCTTGCCCTGATTGATGAGCCTGATACCATCCTGAGGTGGGTACATTATTGGAGACTATTCTGTAGAAAGCTGACCTTTGGTGCCAAATCAGCATTGCAGAAGGTCACAACAGATAACCTATTGTGATTCTTTAAGAAAGTATCAGAGAGTATAAAAGACTCAACTCCCAGTCTTTTGCCAAGTTTTGACAGCATGGTGCATTGAAAGCTAGGACACAAAGTATAAAAAATGTCACTGCACAAGCTGTTGGAAGATTGGAATCCTGCTGCAGAAGGTAGTCTTCCATGGAGCCATGGAAGTGACTAATGCAGAATCCCAAGGGACAACAGAGATTTTTATTATTGGTTGATTAATGATTTGCAAGTTGAAATACAAACAAAAATAGAAGAGAAGAAGAAAAATTAACCAACAAGGTGCTCTCCGATCAGGCCCAGGCAGATAGGTTTCCATTGTTTAGTTTGTAGTTTCCAGTCTTTATTCCTTCCAAATTTCATCACTTTTTAAATGTTTGCAATAAATTTCATTGCTATTCTTCCGTCAGATTTAACCATCTTGTGAACTGAAGGAAGTACAACTTAGTACTCAGTTGGAAAGGCATTTGGCAAGAAAACAATTGAAGGATATGTAAAGAATTTGATTATTTTTGAACTTGTGCTGTGGGTTGATTGGTGAATTCTGATCTTATACGATCACATATTTCAAGTGTTTGGAGTTTTAAAAGAATTGAAACATATTAACAGGTTATTCTTGTGTTAGGTTGAGTGATTTTCCCTCTGTTCCTTTCCATTCATTTCCATTTATGGAAAATGAAAAAGAAAGTAATCTCGGGAAAACATGTTGCATTTCCCAATGGCAAATGCAGGAACTATTGAAGACAATAGGTGTTATTATCTGTTTCCTGATGGGTTTTTTTCTGGTTCACACAGATACAAGGGGCTGATAACTGGGAGACGTGCCAGGCTGATTATAGCAGTCTTCTGGATCCTGTCTTTTGTGATTGGTTTGACTCCATTTTTTGGCTGGAATCGGAAGAGTGAGGTGGAGGCTAAGTGCAGAAACAGCACAGTCTGGACACCACATCCGGAGAACAACTCTGCCCTCCAGAACTGCTCGGTGACATGCCTCTTTCTAAATGTGGTTAATATGAAATATATGGTTTACTTCAACTTCCTGGGCTGTGTCCTGACCCCATTGCTCATCATGCTGGGCATTTATGTAAAAATCTTCACTGTTGCTAGAAAACAATTGCAAAAGATTGAGCTGAATTCTGTAAATTCTGACACTTCCAGAAGGTACTTACAGAACCAAGTAAGAGTTGCAAAATCATTGTCTATCATTGTTGGGTTCTTTGCCTTCTGCTGGCTTCCACTTCACATCCTAAACTGTATTAATCATTTTCACCCAAAGTATTTCCAAACCATGGATGTGCGCATCATGAACGCTGCCATTGTTCTGTCTCATGCTAACTCTGTTGGTAATCCCATTATCTATGCCTACAAGATTCAAGAATTTCGCAACACCTTCCACAAAATTATTTTCAAGCATATTCTGTGCAGAACAGACGATGAATTTAAGTCTAAAACTCTGCGAGGAACACATTCGTAAAGGCACAGAAATGTTGACAGAAATATCTGGGAATCCTGTGGACTTCATACTTATATATACTATTTACAGATGCACTGTTGACATGTCTTTGTGTGTTAATTTTAGGAGTAACTCTTTGAGGGAGAAAAGAATACCATTGCAATCAAAGGAAGCTGTCAAAACATGAAAATCTTCCCTCTTCAAATAATTTTTCTCTTAAGCAGTATAAATGGAAATCCAAAAAACATTTGTAAATGAGATTACTGCTAGAGCTCTGAGCTCTATTAAATTCACCATTTCAAGGATGTAACTGCCAGCTACATTGTGGTGTGATCCAGCAGTGATGTAGATGTCTGTCATGCCTCCACAGTCAGATGTGAAGTTGTAGAAGCAGATATTGTCTTGTTAACTTCAAGGTGCATAATGGTTTTCAAAATAGCATCATCATTATTCAAAGCAAACACTTGATGAGTTTTATTTTCAAAAGTGGGACAGAAAACATCAACTTGTGGTTTTATCATTAATGAAGAGGGGATGTAGCCAACACGAAACATAACTGGGTGACAATACAAAATTTCTTTATCTCTTCTTCCACTGCCCCACAACAATAAGACCATGGTGTTGAAGTTCCATGGACTCAGTTCCAATGGCTAAATGTCTGTGGGGGGTGTCAGTGGGAGGGTGCCTCATCCATGAAGCCAACAGGAGAATTCACCTGTGAAGCACTCTGGGGTCTTGTTGGCAGGAATTTCATTACTCTATCCCCTTATCCAACCATACCCTTGGATGCCAACTCTCCTCTGATTAGACCATTTTTGAAATCCAGATGGGACTCGTAGGATACAGACATAATTAGTCAGGCCACTATATGCCTCTATTTCACTTACTGGTCAACCAGTATTGCCACAGCTGGACTGGGAATTTACAACCATTCACCTTGTCCATGATGGATGAAGGTTTAACTCCCGATCATCTACAGAATAGCAAAGTGTGGCCAGCGCCTTTGAAGCTTCTGCTGGGATTACAGAGGAAAGCTAGTAAAATCCCAGTAGAGGTTAATGGGCCTTGATTTCACTATAACAACTGCCAATAGGTCCCTGGCTCTTCACCTTCTACAATAACATTCGGATCACTTTGTGTGTTACCTTATTAGTTGTTGTTGTAAGCTTATTCAGGCGAACGTGAGGACTGCAGATGCTGGAGATTAGAGTCATGATGAGAGTGGTGCTGGAAAAGCACAGCAGGTCAGGCAGCATCTGAGGAGCAGGAAAATCGATGTTTCGGGCAGAAGCCCTTCATCAGGAATCCTGGTGAAGGGCTTTTGCCCGAAATGTCAATTCTCCTGCTCCTTGGATGCTGCCTGACCTGCTATGCTTTTCCAGCACCACTCTAATCTTGACTTGTAAGTTTGTTCACCAAGTCATGAACAGCTACTCCAGTACACTTTCATGTCAGTTTTACTATAAAGGTTTTGAGCTAGGAATGTGAATGTTGGGAGATTCATATTACATTTGACTTTGGGGCAAAATCCTCTCATGACACATGAACAGGAAAGTTTTGGAGGGATATGAGCAGGAGTGACTAGTTTAGTTTGGGAACATTGTTGGCATGGGCTAATTGGACCTAAGGGTCTATGATCTGGCAATGGATGATTACATAATAGAGATTGGTTTTACAATGGTGCTTACATTTCTACATTTGTAGACATATAAAAGACTATATTATGGCACAGAATAAACTAATTATTGATAAAATCTTGCTAAAAATTGTATGTTTGATGGGATAAATTTATGTGAAAATGTAACTGAAGAATTTTGAGGCACAACATTTTGAACTTGATGTTGGACTAACTTACTCAATTGTTATTAGATTTCAATTTATTTTATTTGCTCCCAGTCTCCTTCCATCTCTCACCTCTTTCCTGTCTCATCCCATCTCTGTTCCCACGTGTCTCACCGTACCCACTCTGTCTCTCATGTTTCCCCTGTCTCACCCTTCCATCATTATCTACCTACCTGCCTTGCTCTGCAGCCACCATCAAGATGTGTACTTCGATTCTGACTTCCGACTCAGTTCCACAGTTTGGTTTGCTAACTCTGTGAATGACAAAAACCCCTGCTTGTAGATTGGATTACAGATTTTCCTGGGTTTTGAATTACTGATGCCAACAAATTGAAGCTGCTGGTCTTTGAACAGAGTCATAGAAATGACTCAGAGTCACAGAACCCAGAAACAGATCCTTCGGTCCAACTCGTCCATGCCCAACCAGATATCCCAACCTAATCTAGTCCCATTTGCCAGCACTTGGCGCATATCCCTTTAAATCTTTCCAATTCATGTACCCATCCAGATGCCTTTTAAATGTTGTAATTGTACCAGTCTCCACCACTTCCTATGGCAGCTCATTCCATACATGCATCACCCTCTGCATGAAAAAGTTGTCCCTTAGTTCTCTTTTATATCTTTCCCTGCTCACCTATGCTCTCTAGTTCTGGACTCCCCCACCCCAGGGAAGAGACTTTGTCTATTTATCCTATCCATGCCCCTCATGATTTTATAAACCTCTATAAAATCACACCTCAGCCTCCAATGCTCCAGGGAAAACAGCCCCAGCCTATTCAGCCTCTCCCTATAGCTCAAAACCCTTCAACCCTGGCAACATCCTTGTAAATCTTTCCTGAACCCTTTCAAGTTTCACAACATCCTTCCAGTAGGAGGGAGTCCAGAATTGCACATAATATCCCAAAACTGGCCTAACCAATGTCCTGTACAGCCACAACATGACCTCCCAACTCCTGTACTCAATGCTCTGACCAATAAAGGAAAGCATACCAAACACCTTCTTCTCTATCCTATCTATCTGCGACTCCACTTTCAAGGAACTATGAGCCTGTACTCCAAGGTCTCTTTGTTCAGTAACACTCCCCAGGACCTTGCCATTAAGTGTAGAAATCCTGCCCTGATTTGCCTTTCCAAAATGCAGCACCTCACATTTATCTAAATTAAACTTCATCTGCCACTCCTTGGTCCACAGGTCCATCTGATCAAGATTCCATTGTACTCTGAGGTAACCTTCTTCGCTATCCACCACACCTCCAATTTTGGTGTCATCTGTAAACCTACTAACTATACCTCATGTGTTCACATTCAAATCATTTATATAAATGATGAAAAGCAGTGGATCTAGCACCAATCCTTGTGATACATATAGACCTCCAGTCTGAAAAGCAATCCTCCACCACCACCCTATCATCTACCTTCTCTAGTTCTGTATCCATATGGCTAGTTCTCCCTATAATCTAACCTTGCTAACCACTCTATAATGAGGAACCTTGTTGAACGCCTTATTGAAGTCCATCTAGATCACGTCCACTGCTTCGCCCTCATCAATCCTCTTTGTTATTACTTCAAAAAACTCAGTCAAGTTAGTGAGACATGATTTCCAATGCACAAAGCCATGTTGACTATCCCTTGTCAGTCCTTGCCTATCCAAATACATGTAAATCCTAACCCTCAAAATCCCCTCCAATAACTTGCCCACCACTGATGTGTCAGGCTCACCAGTCTATAGTTCCTTGTCTTTTCCTTACCACTATAGCCAACCCTCCAGTCTTACTGCAACTCACCTGTGACTACTAATGATCCAAGAATCTCAGCAAGGGGCCCAGCAATCACTTCCATAGCTTCCCATCAGGTACACCTGATCACGTCCTTGGGATTTATTCACCTTTATGCGTTTTATGACATCCAGCACCACCACCTCTGTAATATGTACATTTTTCAAGATGTCACCATCTATTTCCCCACATTCTGTATCTTCCATGTCCTTGTCCACAGTAAACACTGATGCAAAATACTTGTTTAGTATCTCCCCCATCTCCTGCGGCTCCACACATAGACTGCCTTGCTGATCTTTGGGGGGTCCTATAATCTCCCTAGTTACCCTTTTGTCATTCAATTATTTATAAAATCCCTTTGGATTCTCCTGTTTGCCAAAGCTATCTCATGTCTCCTTTTTGCCTTCCTGATTTCCCTCTTAAGTAAACTCCTACTGTCTTCAAACTCTTATAAGGATTCACTCAATTTCTGCTGCCTGTACCTTCCTTCTTTTTCTTGATCAAAACCTCAATTTCTCTTATCATCCAGAAATATACTGTCTATGGACTCCTGTTATCTCATTTTTGAAGGCTTCCCATTTTCCAGCCGTCCCTTTATCTGTGAACATCTGCCCCCAATCAACTTTTGAAAGTTCTTGCCTAATACTGTCAAAATTGGCCTTCCTCCAGTTTAGAACTTTAACTTTTATATCCTTTTCCATCACTCTTTTAAAACAAAGAATTATGGTCACTGACTGCAAGTGCTCCCCCACTGACATCTCAGTCACCTGCCCTGCCTTATCTACTGAGACCAAGTCAAGTTTTGCACTTTCTCTAGTAGGTATATCCACTAGGGATACTCATTTTTACAAATCCCTTTGTGACCATTGGTGTATCCCATAGACAAAATAATTTATGTAGCTAAGCCTCCAGGAAATTTCTACATATTTACAATGAAGTTTAATTGTTGGTTTAAGTGTTCCCTGACTGTTCTCAGGCCGAAGTAGCAGAGATTCCCTGAAGCTGTTTGAAAGGAGCCTAACCTGTAAAAACTCAGCACAGTGGTGACCTTCATGACCAGAAACACCCATTTTTGGACAATTCTGGATTTGGATTACTTTTCCTGTATACGGATACACCATTATAACTGCATTCCTCTTTGTCTCAAGATTATTTCACAAAACAAACTACCTAGTCCTTGCTGCTATCTGATCCTTGCTATAATACACAACTTCAAAGCCAATCAATAGCACATTAGAGATTGAAGCAAAAATTTAAATCCACACCCTTCATTGTTATAGTTAAAACAGCAAAAAAATTGCAAAAATAAACATTTTATACAAACTGAGGAACAGGACAATGCCAACACACACACATACAAACAAAGTCCTGAGGCTGTATTCTTAATGTCACAGCCAAGAAGGAGAATCAAGATAACTCTCACCGATACCCTTTATGTGGAAGTTTGGTTCAATAGCCACCATTTCTCTATTCAACAGACTCCACACCAAAAAGACTTGCATTTATACAGAGCCTTTGATAACAAGGGCTATCGCACAATGCCCAGACATTAAAATACTGTTTTCACTGCAGAGATGTAGTTAAGGCAGTGGATAGTTAACCATGTTACTTCAGAGTCGAAAGCTCAGGAAGCAAAGTTTTTACAATGGTTGTACTAATAGAACAGTCATTCTCTTGTCTTTCTCCTTCATTTCTAGCACCCACACTAACTTCTGTGCCTTGACGTTCCCCCGCCCCGCCCCCACATTTCACATTTCACATTTCTAGCTAGTTTCCCTCATGTCGTAATTGTTTCCTGATTTTTTTCATTATTCTCATTTATATTGATAAATGTTACCCTTCCTTTATTGTGTTACTGCATTCCAGCAGCATTTCTTACATTGCAGTAGGGCTGCATTTCATTTGCAGTCCCCTCTGCAGTTAACACTGCCTTGAATTCTGTCTCCTCGTCATTTTATTTTGTTTATCAAACTGAAGTTCATAAAAGCATTAACACTGTCAGGTTTTAATTTCTGATATACCACATCTGTACTATTTTGCTCTTGGTTAAAACCACCAGTGTCTGATAAAGAATAACCATTAACTAAACTCTTACTCCAGTCTGCAAACATCATTGCATTACTGCCAGAACAGCGATTTCTCTTTGAGAATGTGGATTCCAGAGTGAAATAACTAGTTGGTAAAAGTCGCCTGTGCAGTGGAATGAAGCAAATGTTTCAACATTATATAATTTTATTGTTGCTCATAAAATGTTACAAATACAAAACAAATATACAGAGAACCACAGGGAGGAAGTTTCTTTCGATGGGAGAGACCAAAGCTTGGAAACATAGTTTATTAATGAAGTTTCCCTTTTAAGACTGAGATGAGCAAGAGAGAGGAGCTGTAGAAAGTCACCAACACCTGAAAGAATAAACGAGAGAATGACTCTGTGCTTCTGAAACAGTGAGAGCGTGCATGTGATTTAGATCCGCAGTAGAGGTAGGAGATCAAAACTAGCAGCAAAGGAGTAGGTCTAGTAGAGCTGACCTGTGTGTGCAAGAGAATGAGTGAGAGTCAGACAGAGTGAGTGAATGAGAGAAAAAGTGAGATAGAGAGTGAGTGAGAGTGTGTGAGTGACTGAGAGAGAGGGAGATACAGGTAGTAGTGGCAGAGGACTCCTTCAACATGTTTCTACAGGTCATAGCCAAGTATGGCACACGAATAGATAATTGGTGGTATTTTCTGTCTCTCTTTTTATTGACCAAGTGGTTTAAATTAGGAGACATAATTATTTCTGAACAGCACAGCAAAATTTTAAAATCTAAATGAATTAATCAAATGGAATAGAGTTGGGTGGGAGGCAATGTGTTGCAACCAAAATCTGTGGGAACTGGTGGACACCAGTGTGATCCATGGTGACCACATCTGCAGCAAATGTTGGCTACTCAGGGAACTCTGGCTCAGAGTTGATGAACTGGGAGTCTGACATGCGGATAGTACAACACTTCGGACAGGGGGAAAAGGTACATGGACTTTGTTTCAGGAGACAGCCATGTTCTTCAGATTAATTACATCAAACACAACCGTAGTCATGTGGATGTGATTGCAAGTGAGGCAGTTGTTGAGATCCAGAATTTAGTTTTGGAAGAGCCTAAGCCAGTGTCCTTATCCAAAACGTGTGAGGTTCACGCTCCCAGTGTGGACAGGGCCACAGGCTATAGGGAGGATGAGTGTACTGACCAGAGGACCATGGCACAAAACATCATTTAAGTATGGCGAGGTAAGAGAAATATCATAGAAATAGAAGATAGCACAGTTAAGGAAATAGAGTCCAAAAGACTGGTACCAAGGTTCAGGACATTCCTTTGGGCTGGAGAGGAACTTGGCGTGGGAGGGAAAGGATCCAGATTTCACGGTCTATGTAGCTACCAGACATAGGTGGAACTAGGATAGATGTTCTACTGAGAGATTGAGCATTTTGGGCCTGAATTAAAAATCAGAACCACAAAAGTAATAATCTCCAGATTACTACCTAAAACAGAGGCAGATTGGCACATGGTAAATAAGATGAAAGAGGTAAACATGTGGAGTGGTGTGGAAGAAATGGGTTCTGATACATGGGGCTCTGGCACCAGTACTGGGGCAATAGAGATGTTCCACTGACACAGGCTTCATTTGAACCTTGCTGGGTCCAGCGTCCTGATAAATCCTATAACAGGAGTTCTAGATAGAACTTTTAACTAATTATGAGGGGTATGAGGATATAATTGAAGGGAAATATCAAAAAAGAGAGCAGACATGCAAGATATTGAAGAGGCAAACTATAAGCAAAGAATGACTGAAAGGGGTATAAAATATAAGCCTAAGAGTGCAACTGAAATTAAGACCAAAGTAATAATGTTAAAAAGTTAAAGTTTCTTTATCTGAATGCACACACATTTGTAACAAGATAGATGAGGTGACGGCAGAAATGAAATTAATGAATATGACCCTACAGTTATTATAGAGAGGTGGTCACAGGGTGACTATGACTGGAGACTTAATATTAAAGAGCATTCAACATTCTACAAGAATAGACAATAAAAGGAAGGAGGTGGGCTGGCTTTGTTAATAGAAAGTGGTCTCAGTGCGGTGGTGAGTAATGACATAGGTGCAATAGATCATGTTCTGGAATCAGAAGAGTAGAAATAAGGAATAACAGGAAATGAAGTCATGGGTGAGAGTTGTCTATAGGTCCCTGAAGAATTGCTTCTCTTTAGGACAATATAAAAGTTGGGAAATAATGGAGGCATGTCAGAATGGCAATACAACTGTCATGTGATTTTAATTTGCATATTGACTGGACAGATCACATGGATAAGGATAACATGAAAGATGAATTTCGAGAGTACATCAGGGATAGCTTCTACGAACAATGCATTAGAGAATCTACCTGGCAACCTACCTACATCTAGGAATGTATAATGAGGTTAGATTGATAAGAGATCTCAGTTACGGATCCTTTAAGGATAGCAACATGGTAGAATTTCAAATCGAATTTGAAAGAGAGTAACTCGGGTCTGGAATGGCGGGACTACCTTACGCTGAACAACTGGAGCGACTGGGCTTGTATACCCTTGAGTTTAGAAGACTGAGAGGGGATCTGATTGAGACATATAATATTCACTCTGGAGGCAGGAAACATGTTTCCACTGATGGGTGAGTGCTGAACCAGAGGACACAGCTTAAAAATACGGGGTAGACCATTTAGGACAGAGATGAGGAGAAACTTCTTCACTCAGAGAGTGGTGGCTGTGTGGAATGCTCTGCCCCAGAGGGCAGTGGAGGCCCAGTCTCTGGATTCATTTAAGAAAGAGTTGGATAGAGCTCTCAAGGATAGTGGAATCAAGGGTTATGGAGATAAGGCAGGAACAGGATACTGACTGAGGATGATCAGCCATGATCATATTGAATGGTGGTGCAGGCTCGAAGGGCAGAATGGCCTACTCCTGCACTTATTGAGTACTGTCTATTGTCTCAAACCAATGTCCTCAACGTAAATAAATGCAATTACAGAGGTCAGAAAAAAAAGTGTGTCTGAAGGGAGTTGGGAAAATAGGCTAAAGGGGAAGTCATTGGATAAGCAGTGGAAGAGACTTGTTGGAAATTGGGGACCCATTAAACCTGTGTTGACGTAGTATTCCACACACAGTATTTTCTGTTCCTGCACCAGCTGGCGCATGTATTCAAGCTTCTGTATCTTCAGCCTGATGGAAGAGGTTATAGGAGAGCATTACTGGGGTGGGATGACTCTTTGATGATATTGGCAGTCTTTCTGTGGCAACAAACTGTATAAATGGAGTTGATGGATGGTCTGCGCTGTGCATAAAACCTTTTATAGTTTCTTACAGTCCTGGGCAGAGTAATTGCCATACCAGGCCATTATGTACCCAGACAATATGCTTTCTATAGTGAATCTGTAAAAGTTGGTGAGGGTCCTTATGGACATGCCAAATTTCCTGAGCTGCCTAAGGAAGAAGCGGCGTTGTTGTGCCTTCTTGCCTGTCACATCTACGTGGGAAGTCCAGGACAGGATGTTGGTTAGTGTCACCCGTTAAGAACTTGATTGTCTCCATCATCTCAACCTCAGTTCTGATGATGTAGATGGGGGGGTGTTTGTTGTGGTTCTGTTGGCTGAGCTGGGGATTTGTGTTGCAGACGTTTCGTCCCCTGTCTAGGTGTGTTCTCCTTTCTTTCTGAAGTCAATGATTAGTTCTTTAGTTTTGCTGGCATTGAGAGAGAGGTGTTGTTCTCTTTGTACCACATCACCAAGCCCTCTATCTCCCTTCCATATTCTGACTCATCATTCTTAGATATCCGCTCAACCACAGTGGTGTCGTCAGCAAATGTGTAGAAGGTATTTGTTCAGTAATTGGCAACACAGTGGTGGTTTACAGTACAGTCAGGGAGCTGAGGACGCATCCTTGGGGAGGTGCCCCAGTGTTGAGTGATACCGTGGAGGAGGTGCCGCTGTCTGTCTTCACTGATTGTGGTCTTACTTAAATGTGCTACAGTAATAACTGGCCTATCACAAACATAAACAAAAGATTTATCAAGGACTACACTACCTTACGATGAATGCAAAGTTTTCAGATATAAGGAGGTTTTATTCTTAGAAGGAATGAAAATGAACCTGCAAATGGAGGTGAAGGGGCCAAGGGTCATTTTGGTATCATGAATAGCCGGCCATTGTCATTTTAGATTCTTCATTGATGTTTAGATTGATGATTGTCACAGACCTCGATATAATTTAGATCAACAGATAGGTGAGGTGAGAGGGCTACGAGTGAGAGGATGAGTCACTATCTTGAGGGAAGACCAAGAATTTCTCTATTTCACATTTACAGTAAAGGATTAATAGAAAGTTCTTCCTGCCAAATGTTAGGAAGACTGATGTCAGTGTAATCAGACCCTGGTCCAAATTCCATTCCCTAATCATCAACAGCATCCCTCTATCTGGCAATAGTTTGAGATTAAACCAGCTTGTTTACAACTTTGATGTTACGTTAAACTCTAAGATGAGCTTCCATTTCATTTTTGCAACTTCATTAAAACTCCATTTGTACTTTCATTATAGAACATAGAAAAGTACAGCACAGAACAGGCCCTTCGGCTCAAAATAAAATAACTTAACCTATGCACCCCTCAATTCACTGCTATTCATGTGCATGTCCAGCAGTCGCTTAAATGTCCCTAATGACTCTGCTACCACCACCTCCGCTAGCAATGCATTCCAGGCATTCACAATTCTCTGCATAAAGAACCTACCTCTGATGTCCCCTCTATACCTTCCTCCTAATATCTTAAAACATGACCCCTCGTGCCAATCACTCCTGCCCTGGGGGAAAGTCTCAGGCTATCGACCCTATCCATGCCTCTCATTTCCTTGTATACCTCGATCAGGTCACCTCTCTTCATCCTTCTCTCCAGAGAGAAAAGTCTGAGTTTTGTCAACCTCTCTTCATAAGACAAGCCTTCCAGTCCAGGCAGCATCCTGGTAAACCTTCTTTGCACCTTCTCCAATGCCTCCACACCTTTCCTTTAGTAGGGCAACCAGAACTGGACACAATATTCCAAGTGTGGTCTCACCAGGGACGTATAGAGCTGCAGCAAAACCTCGCAGCTCTTAAACTCGATCCCCCTGTTAATGAAAGTCAAAACACCATATGCTTTCTTAACAACCCTATCCACTTGGATGGCAACTTTGTGGGGTCTATGCACTTGATCACCCAGATCCTTCTGTTCCTCCACACTGTCAAGAATCCTGTCTTTACTCCTATATTCAGCATTCAAGTTCGACCTTCCAAAATGTATCACTTCGGATTTATCCAAGTTGAACTCCATCTGCCATTTCTCAGCCCAGCTCTGTATCCTGTCTATGTCACGCTGTAGCCTGCAGTAGCCCTCGATACTATGAACGGCACCTCCAACCTTTGTGTCATTGGAAAATTTACTAACCCACTCCTCAACCCCCTCATCCAAGTCATTTATAAAAACTACAAAGAGCAGAGAACCAAGAAGAGAGCTCTGCTGGACCCCACTCACCACTGACCTCCAGACAGAATACTTTCCATCTACAACCACTCTCTGCCTTCTGTCAGCCAGCCAATTCTGAATCCAGATAGCCAAATCTCCCTGTATCCCATACCTCCTCACTTAATGAATAAGCCTACCATGGGGAACCTTATCAAATGCCTTGCTGAAGTCCATATGCACCACATCCACTGCTCGACCTTTGTCAATCTGTCTTATTACCTCCTCAAAGAACTCAATAAGATTTGTGAGGCATGACCTGTCCCTCACAAATCCATGCTGACTGCCTTTAATCATGTTATGCTTTTCCAAATAGTCATAAATCCTATCCCTCAGAATTCTTTCCAAAACTTTGCTGACCACAGACGTAAGACTGACTGGTCTGTAATTGCCAGGGATTACCGAGCACCAAATCCAAAATGGCCTCTCCACACGTCAGTCTGTCTACATACTGATAAATTGCCAGGGATTTCCCTATTACCCTTCTTGAAAAGAGCAACAATATTTGCCTCTTTCCAATCCTCCAGTACGACTCCCATGGAGAGTGTGGAAGCAAATATCCTCGCCAGCGGCTTAGCAACCTCCTTTCTCGCTTCCCGGAGCAGCCTAGGATAAATCTGGTCTGACCTGGGGACATCTCATTCTTAATGTTTGCCAATATTTCCAGAACATTAACTTAATCAATCTTGATCTGTTCAAGCCTCTTTCCCAGTTCCTCAAAGTTCTCATTCACAACAAGGTCCCTTTCCTTTGTGAAAACCGAAGCAAAAAACTCATTTAGGACTTCCCCTATCTGCTCAGACTCCATGCACAAGTTCCCTACACTATCCCTGACCGGCCCTACCTTCTCCCTGATCATGGTCTTATTCCTCATATATGAGTAAAATGCCTTTGGGTTCTCCCTAATCCTTCCTGTCAAACCACTTTTGTGCCCCCTCCTGACTCTCCTCAGTCCATTTCTGAGCTCCTTTCTAGCAAGCCTGTAATCCTCTAAAGCTGTGTGAGATCCTTGCTTCCTCCACCTTACGTAAGCTGCCTTCTTCCTTTTGACGAGAAGCTCCTCTGTTCTCGTCATCCAAGGCATCTTAATCTTACCTCTTCTTGCCTGTCTCAGAGGAACAAATTTGTGCATCGCTCGCAACAACTGCTCCTTAAACAGTCTCCACATGTCTGCTGTGCCCATTTCTGTGGAGGAATTGCTCCCAGTCCATACTTCCCAACTCCTACCTGATAGCATCATAATTTCCTTTTCCCCAATTAATATCTTCCCTTGGTAACTTTCCCTCTCCAAGGCTATGATAAATGTGAGGCAGTTGTGATCACTGTCACCAAAGTGCTCTCCCACCGCGAGATCTGATAACTGTTCTGGCTCATTGCCGAGCACCAAATCCAAAATGGCCTCTCCACACGTCAGTCTGTCTACAAACTGATAAGGAAACCCTCCTGAACACACCTGACAAAAACGGCCATCCAAACCATCTGCACTACGGAGGGAAAGTTGAATTCACCCATAACAACCACCCTGCTCCATCTGCATTTTTCCAAAATCTGCTGGCCTATCAGTTCTTCAATCTCCCTACTGCAGAGATTGGGTGGTCTGCAGAAAACCCCCAGTGAGGTGGCTGCTCCCTTGCTGTTCCTAACTTCCACCCTTACTGACTCAGTAGACAAACCTTCCTCAACAACCTTTGTTTCTATAGCTGTGATGCACTCTCTGATTAGCAATGCTACACCCCTCCTCTTTTTCCACTCTTCCTGTTCTTTTTAAAAGTTCTAAACCCTGGAACAACAAGCAACCATTCCTGCCCCTGTGAAACCCATGTCTCCATTATGGCCACAAAATCATAGTTGCAAGTACTAATCCATGCACTAAGTTCATCACTCTTATTCCTGATACTCCTTGTGTTAAAGCAGACACACTTTGACCGATCCCCTTGTTTATTGCGTGAGAAACCTTCCCGATAGATTCACTACACCCTGTCACTGCCCCATCCAAAACTACCCCCTTTTTATAAATATGTAGCTCTGGTTCCCACCCCCTTGTCAAACTCGTTTAAATCCTCCCGAACTACACGCTTAAGTCTCCCACCCAGGACATTTGTGCCCCTCCCAGTTCAGGTGTAACCTGTCCTTTATGTACAGGTGCCACCTTCCCCAGAAGGCATCCCAATGGTCTAAATATCTGAAGGCCTCCCTCCTGCTGAATATCAGCTGAAGTTTCACACATCTCACCTCAGCTGCAACTGAAGGCCTTGTTCATGCCTTCGATATTTCCAGACTTATTCACTCCACTGCAATATTGACTGGTCTCTCAATTTCTACCCTCCATGGTCCAAATCTCTGCTGGCCATGTCTTAACCTGCAGCACACCATCCAGGACAAAGCAGACCCTCTTGAGTGGTACTCACCCGTGAACTTGAATACCTACTCCCACCAACATACTGTGGTGTGTACCATTCACAACTCACCAAGGCTCCTCAAAGAACCTTCCAAACCCATATACTCTATCACTGAGAAAAACAAAGGTAGAAGATATATTGGAACACCACCACCACCTGCAAGGTCCCCTCCAAGCTGCTCATCATCCTGAAATGGTACATATCATTTTTTCAGTGTCTCTGGGTCAAATTCCTAGGACCCCCACCACACCCCCACCTTCCAAACTGAACTTTGAGAGCCCCTATATGCAAGAATAGCTATGGTCCAAACAGATAATAAACACTGGCCTAGCGCCAGTGAATGAAGAAAGATAAGTTCCATTCTCCTTCATCTCTGTGCTCTTTGACCTCCATTGACTCCTGTTCAAGCAACAATTTGATTTTAAAATTTCCATCTTTGTTTTCAAATCCCTCCTTGCTTCTCATTTGTAATGCCCTTAGCCACAAACCCTCCAGAATATGCAAGTTCCTCTGATTCTGTCCTTCGTTGCATTCTCAATTTACATCAACAGCCATGGGTGAAGTGCCAGAAGACTGGATAATGTTCTGCCATTTTTAAGAAAGACTGTAAGGAAAAACCAGGAAGCTACAGATTGGTGAGCCTGACATCAGTGGTGAGAAAGTTGTTGGAGGGGATTTTGAAAGACAGGATTTACATATATGTGGAAAGGCAAGGATTGATTGGGGATAGTCAGCATGGCTTTGTATGTGGGAAATCACGTCTCCCAACTTGGTTGAGTTTTTGAAGAAGTAATCAAGAAAATGTATGAAGGCAGTGGGGTGGATGTGTCTGCATGGACTTTAGTAAGGCCTTTGACAAGGTTCCACATGGC
Organism: Chiloscyllium plagiosum; assembly: GCF_004010195.1. Classification (NCBI taxonomy): domain Eukaryota; kingdom Metazoa; phylum Chordata; class Chondrichthyes; order Orectolobiformes; family Hemiscylliidae; genus Chiloscyllium; species Chiloscyllium plagiosum. Next base: position 41,788 of record NC_057737.1, on the reverse strand, counting down.
GGACTGGCTAGTAAGAGTCGATAAGATATGGAGCTAGAAAATAGCACAGCAGGTCAAGCAGCATTAGAAGAGCAGAAGAGTTGACGCTTTGGGCAGGACCCTTCATCAGGATTGGTTAGTAAGGTTAGATCACATGGGATCCAGGGAGAGCTAGCCAATTGGATACAAAAATGGCTTGACAATAAGAGACAGAAGATGGTGGTAGAGGATTGTGGTTCAGACTGGAGGCCTACGAGCAGCAAATGTTGAAAATAAATCCTGACTCACTTATACTTACATATTAAACATTAAAATAAATTTTGGACTACTTTGCTAATGTTGTAGAATAAGTATTGATTCTCTCTTTCACACACTTACCTGGTCGTTCTGTTTCCATCTAAAAACTCAGTCAGTAGCATGTACTATCTGAAACCCCATTACTCAGTCTAGTTTTCTAAATCTCAGCTCGTGGTTGCATTGCCCCCTTGTATTCTTTAATGTTAAATTCAGCCATCATAGTTGCTAATGAGGACTATGAGCAGCTGACAATGGGTTGTGTGTGGTAGTAGGCCTGGTGTGTGAGGGGTGGGGGAAAGCACGGAGAAAGGTGCTCAAACTCTAAAACTGCTGAACTCAATATTAAGTCTAGAAGGCTGCAGGGTACCTCAAGCAGAAAATGAGGTACTGTTCTTCCAGGTTGTGCTGAGCTTTGCTGGAGCACTGCAGCAAGTCTGAGACTGAGACGTTGGCCAGGGAACACATGGTGGTATGCTGAAGTGGCAGGCAACTGGAAACTCAGGGTCTTTTATGGAAACAGAATACTGTACAGGTGTTCTGCGAACTGGTCAGCCAGTCTGTGCTTTGTTTCCCCGATTTAGAGGAGACCACATTGTGAGCAGCAAATTATTCCCATTAGCAGCTATGCATTCTCCTAGGCTGACTTTTAACCACTCCATTGTCTGTTCAACACTTCCTCTCTCTTTGGAGTCTATCTCCACCTATCATTTACTCTCCCGTCTCCATCTTCTGTATAAAAACCATCCTTTTCCTAGCTACCATTGGTTTTGAAGAAGGGTCATTGGACCTGAAATGTTAACCCTGATTTTCTCACCAAAAATGCTGCCAGACCTGCTGAGATTTCCCAGCCATGTCTGTTTGACACAGTTAAGGAAGATGCTTTTATGGCCTTTTCCAGAATTAACTGTATATTTGTCATTTATGTTTCTAGACATTCTTTATGCAATCAACTAAAGTCGATTAATTTGTCCTATTTCACTGCATGGCTTTAGCTGTGCACAATTCATTACTTGCGGCATTAAATTTGTAAGCATGTAACATGTTGGTGCTGTCCATCACTGAGCTCCATGAATTCCAATTTGATAAAACAGCCTCATACTTTACCTTCTTCCATTGCTCATCTAGGGAGCTTAGCACCATTCATGGTTTCAGTTGAAGGACTTGCAATGGTGGGCTTAAAATGGAAAAGTTTTTGAAATGGTTAAAGTAACTTACTCACACACCATTATCAATCAATCTTGATAACATTATGTATTTTACAGGATCACAGTTGCTAGGTGGAGAAAAATATGAAGTATATTTGAAAGGTAATGCGCATCTACATTTGTATTTGCTTTGATTTGCAACATATGGTTACTGTGAATCTCTACATTGCAGAATTGCAGAAGTTTCAGGCTCAGTTTTCCCAGTTATCAGTTGCAGGATGTGCACCCAACTCCAGCTCCTTGGAAACTGTGTTAGGGTACCAGAGCTGGATGGACTTCGGATCATTCGGGTGGCTGAGGGGGTAACTGAGATGAGTTACAGAGTGGTAGTCACACCTCAACTACATGAAAAAGGTAGATGGGACCTCTACAACTGGATGGTCTACACCTGAACCAAAGGAGTACCAATATCCGGCGGGAGGTGGCATTTGCTAATGCTCTTTGGGAAGGTTTAAACTAATTCAACAGGGGGCTGGGAACCTGGATTGTAGCTCAAGTGTACAGCAGGTTGAGAGTAGTGAGGTCATGAATAAGGTTTCAAGGTCACAGGAGTGTACCGGCAGGCAGGACAGTGGTTTGAAGTGCGTCTACTTCAATGCCTGGAGCATCCGGAATCAGGTGGGAGAACTTGCAGCATGGGTTAGTATCCAGGACTTCTATGTTGTGACCATTTCTGAGACATGGGTAGAGCAGGAACAGGGATGGTTGATGCAGGTTCTGGGGTTGTTTCAATAAGAACAAGGAAAGTGGTAAAACAGGGGGAGGTGTGGCATTGTTAGTCAAGGACAGTATTACAGTGGAAGAAGGGACATTTGATGAGGACTTGTCTACTGAGGTTGTATCAGCTGAGTATGGAAACAGGAAAGGAGAGGTCATTCTGTTGGGAGTTTTCTATAGGCCTCCAAAAAGTTCCAGAGATGTAGAGAAAAGGACAGCAAAGATATTTCTGGATAGGAGCGAAAGTAACTGGGGAACTGTAAAGTTATGGGGAACTTTAACTTTCCGAATATTGACTGGAAGCGCTATAGTTCGCGGATCTTAGATGGGCCAGTTTTTGTTCAATGTGTGCAGGAGGGTTTCCTGACGCAGTATGCAGACAGGTCAACAAGGGGAGAGGCCACATTAATTTTGGTACTGGGTAATGAACCGGGTCAGGTGTTAGATTTGGAGGTAGGTGAGCACTTTGGTGAGAGTGACCACAACTCAGTTACGTTTACTTTAGCGATGAAAGGGGATAGGTATATAACGCAGGGCAAGAGTTATAGCTGGGGGAAAGGTGATTATGATGCATAGGATGGGGATGGAAACTGCAGGGGATGGACACAATTGAAATGTGGAGCTTGTTCAAGGAACAGCTACTGCATGTCCTTGATAAGTATGTACCTGTGAGGCAGGAAGGAAGGGGTCGAGTGAGGGAACCGTGGTTTACGAAAAAAGTTGAATCTCTTGTCAAGAGGAAGAAGGAGGCTTATGTAAAGATGAGACGTGAAGGCTCAGTTAGGGCACTTGAGTGTTACAAATTAGCCAGGAAGGATCTAAAGAGAGAGCTAAGAAGAGTCAGGAGGGGACATGAGAAACCATTAACTAATAGGATCAAGGAAAACTCTAAATCTTTCTCTGGGTATATCAGGAATAAAAGAATGACTAGAATAAGAGTAGGGGAATAGTGCCAGAAGACTGGAGGATAGCAAATGTTGTCCCCTTGTTCAAGAAAGGGAGTAGAGACAACCCTGGTAATTATAGACCAGTGAGTCTTACTTCGGTTGTGGGTAAAGTGTTGGAAAGGATTATAACAGATAGGATTTATAATCATCTAGAAAGGAATAATTTGATTAGGGATAGTCAACATAATTTTGTGAAGGGTAGGTCATGTCTCACAGCACTTATTGAGTTCTTTGTGAAGGTGACCAAACAGGTGGATGAGGGTAAAGCGGTTGATGTAGCGTACAGAACAATCTCGGTTATCTGAACGTCAATTATCCGAATTTCGGATTATGCAAACAAGATCTCAAGGTCCCGTAAAAACGTTTTTCGAACAATCAGTTATCCGAACAAAATACTCCTCATCCATCACAATTGGATAATCGAGGCTGTTCTGTATATGGGTTTCAGTAAAGCATTTGATAAGGTTCTCCATAGTAGGCTATTACAGAAAATACAGAGGCATGGTATCGAGGGTGGTTTTGCAATTTGGATCAGAAATTGGCGAGCTGAAAAAAGACAGAGGGTGAAGGTTGATGGGAAATGTTCAGCCTGGAATTCAGTTACTCGTGGTGTACCACAAAGATCTGTTTTGGAGCCACTGCTGTTTGACATTTTTAATAATGCCTAGATGAGGACATAGAAGGATGGGTTAGTAAATATGCGGACAACACTAAAGTCAAGGAGTTGTGGACAGTGTGGAAGAATGTTATTGGTTACAGAGCGACATAGATAAGCTGCAGAGCTGGGCTGAGAGGTGGCAAATGGAGTTTAATGTGGAAAAGTGTGAGGCGATTCACCTTGGAAGGTGTACCAGGAATACAGAATACTGGGCTAATGGTAAGATTCTTGGTAGTGTAGATGAGCAGAGAGATCTCGGTGTTCATGTACATAGATCCCTGAAAGTTGCCACCCAGGTTGATAGGGTTGTTAAGAAGGTGTACTGTGAGTTAGCTTTTATTGGTAGAGGGATTGAGTTTTAGAGCCATGAAGTTATGCTGCAACTGTACAAAACTCTGGTGCGGCTGCACTTGGAATATTGTGTACAGTTCTGGTTGCTGCATTACAGGAAGGTCGTGGAAACATTGGAAAGGATGCAGAAGAAATTTACCAGGATGTTGCCTCATACGGATCAAAGGTCTTATGAGGAATAGCTGAGGGACTTGAGGCTATTTTTGTTACAGAGAAGGTGGTTAAGAGGTGACTTAATATAGACATACATGATGATCAGAGGATTAGATAGGGTGGACAGTGAGAGCCTTTTTCCTCGGATGGTGATGGCTAGCAAGAGGGAACATAGCTTTAAATTGAGGGGTGATAGATATATAGGACAGATGTCAGAGGTAAGTTCTTTACTCAACGATAGTAAGGGTATGGAATGCCCTGCCTTCAACAGGTGTAGACTCCACAACATTAAGGGCATTTAAACTCTCATTGGATAAGTATATGGGTGATAATAGAATAGTGGAGGTCAGATGGGCTTCAGATTGGTTTCATAGATCAGCGCAACATTGAGGGCTGAAGGGCCTGTACTGTGCTATAAAGTTTTATGTTCTGAGTTATATTTCATATTAGGATTGGATCTTAGAAAATGAAATTTGCCTTGGGTGAACTTAGATTTTGATGTCCATGCTTAAGAAGCAATACTTAAATATTAGGAAACATATCCTTTGTTGAACAAGGCTGAGCTCCAGTCTTGGTAACTGTCTCTCCATCTGGCAATTTTTGGACTGCCTTCAGTGTTCTGCCATGTTTCTGTCCCCAAGGTGATTGTACCAGCTCACCTGTGCTGCTCATGTGGCAGTTAGACAGTGCTTGTGCAGTGATTAGCAACAAGCCTACCTCCTGTCACCATTGAGGCAATTGCTTTTGCTCATGGTGAGCAATGCCAACCACAAGATCAACCATACTCATTAGCACTTCCATATTATGGTGCAGATCCTCTAGAAAGTGACTTCAGTTTGAGGACTATTGCCTTAGCAGACACCTTAATCCACGGTGATTTACACTACATCCCAGGGCATTGGTTCGGATGATGTTGACTTTGCATTTTTAGACTACACACTCTAAGCTGTAAACTACTTGGACATGTATTATCACAGACTAGGTAAATCCAAGGTTCAAATCCTATTCTGCATTAAATTGGCTGATCTCAATGGGGCCAACTTGAATTAAAGCCAGGGAGCCGGTCTGAAAAAGCAGTATCTACGAGTCCTGTTTCTGTGGGAAATGGTAAGGGCAGGACAAGACTGAGTTATGATATCCCATTACAGTGACTAGCCTATTAACACTCAGTTTCCATGGTTATATTGGGAATGGCTACAGCTGAAACTACTGGATGAGGATATCTGACTGATCGGTACAATCTTCACAGGAAGTGCAGAACCATTCTCTTTTTAACAAGCGTAAGGTTACTATTTTATTCTATACTTTACAACGTCAAACTTTGCGAAGAACAGCATACACTATTTCAATAACCTATCAATAAAACCTACACAATTGAAAGCTTTGTAACAAAGATGTTTATTTAAACCAACTAATTTAAAACAACTCCGCAGACAAAGAATTAGGGTTCAACGAAGTAAGCTGATCAGCATGAGGATCTTTACAAGGAGACAAGACAGGTGCCAGGCAGGCCAGTGTGCTCTGTGTTGTCTAGATATTAAACGCTCTATTATTGTTAAAACTTTGTCAGTTATTGAATACAGTATGATACACGTTTATCTGTAGGAATCATGGTCATCTGGAAGAGTCAGGACTATAGTAGTACCTGACCATAACAGCAATTTCACTGCATGTAACTGGCTGATTTGATTGTTTCCATGCTGTCTTGGAGGGTTCAGGGAGAGTCACATTGAACAAGTTTGTTAAGAATTGAGAGAGTGGGTGAGTGAGTGACAGAGTGAGAGAAGTGCTGGGCAAGGTTGCGTAATTGGTCCCTAGTTTATTGCTTGTAGTTGATAAGGTTCACAATGGCAGGAGAACCTGGATCCAAGGAAGGCTCATTCTGCAATATGTGGGAAATGAGGGACACTTCTGGTTTCCATGGTGACTATTCATGTAGGAAGTGAGTTCAGCTGCAGCTCCTGGTTTGCTGCATGGAACTCCTGGAGCTACAGATAGACTCAGTGTGGAGCATCCATGAGGCTGAGAATGTCGTGGACAGCACATTTACTGAGTTGGCCACACCACCAGTAAGGGCCAGAGGCTGAAAAGAATTGGGTGACAACTAGTAAATGTGGGCAGTCAGTGCAGGGCTCCACTGTGGCCATTCTCCTCTCAGATAGATGGTTTTGGATACAGTTGGGAGAAGAAGGAAATGGCCTCTCAGGGAAAGCCACAACAGCCAGGTTTGTGACACTATGGATGGCCCTGTTGCACAGCATGGGAGGAAAAAGATTAGGAAAGTCTTAGGGGACTTGATAGTAAAGGGAACGGACAGGCAGTTCTGTGAAAGTAAACAAAACTCTTGAATGATATATTGTCTCCCTGGTGCCAGAGTCAGGGAGTGGCTACTGGGCATTCTGAAATGGGAGGGTGAATAGCCAACTGTCGTGGTACATGTCTGTATCAATGACGTGCATTAAAAAAATGAGGCGTTGCAGCATGAATTTAGTGAGTTCAGTAGTAGATTAAAGAGGAAGACCACTAAGGTTGTAATCTTTGGATTAATTTCCAATACCACCAAGTATAGGGTTAGGACGATAGGTCAGATGTATGCGTGGCTAAAGGGATGGTGAAGAAAGGAATGCTTTAGATTTTTGGATTACTGGAAGTTTCTGGGGTAGATGAGACCTATACAGTTGATTGGGTTACACCTGAATGGGAATGGATCCAATATCCTTGTTGGGAGGTTTGCTTGTGCTGTTGGAGATGTTTTAATCTAATTTGGCAGGGGGTTGGGGATGTAAAGTAACTAGTAAGGTCCAATCAGATAAAGAAGGAATGCCACGACAATCCTGTAAGCAGAGAAAACATGGGCAGGATAAAGTTAATGAAAGGTACAAAAAGCTAAATTGTACCTATTTTAAGGCAAGGAGCTTGACTGGTAAGGTAGATGAACTTATTGATTGGCAAATGGGAATATGATATTGTTGCAAACACTGATACATGGTTGAAGGAACGTCAAAACTGACATGACAGCTCAGTATTCCAAGGTTTAGAAGTTTCAGTTGCAATGGTAGGTCTTTGTTTTGATTCATTCATGGAATAAGGGAGAAAAAAGGCAGTCTTGCTGATCTTTGAGGGGTCCTATGTGCGGAACTGCAGGAGATAGGGGAGATACTAAATGAGTATTTTGAATCAGTGTTTGCTGTGGAGAAGGACATGGAAGATACAGAATGTGGGGAAGTGGATGATGACATCTTGAAAAGGGGCCTTATTACAGAGGAGGTGGTGCTGGATGTCTTAAAACACAAAAGGTGGATAAATCCTCAAGACCTGATCAGGTGTACTCCAGAACCCTGTCAAAAGCTAGGGAAGTGATTAAACTGAGATACTTGGATCATTAATACTCACAGGTGAGGTGCTGAAAGACTGGAAGTTGGCTAACATGGTGCCACTATTTAAGAAAGGTGGTAAGGACAAGCCAGGGAACTACAGACCAGTGAGCCTGACATCGATGGTGGACAAATCTTTGGAGGGAATCCTGACGGACAGGATTTACATGTATTTGGAAAGGCAAGGACTGTTTAGGAATAGTCATCATGGCTTTGTGCGTGGGAAATCATGTCTCACAAACTTGATTGAGTTTTCTGAAGTAACAAAGAGGATTGATGAGGGAAGAGCGGTGGATGTAATTTAAATGGGCTTCAGTAAGGCATTCGACAAGGTTCCTCATGGTAGAGTGGTCAGCTAGGTTTGATCACATGGAATACCCCAGGGAGAAGTAGACATATGGATACAGAACTGGCTTGAAGATACAAGACAGAGGATGGTGATGAAGGGTTGCTTTTCAGACTGGAGGCCTGTGGCCAGTGGAGTGCCAAAAGGATCAGTGCTGGGTCCACTGCTTTTCGTCATTCATATAAACGATTTGGATGTGACATAGAAGGTATATAGTTAGTAAGTTTGCAGATGATATCAAAATTGGAGCTGCAGTGGGCAGTGAAGGTTACTCCACAGCACAACAGGATCTTGATCAGATGGGCCAATAGACTGAGGAGTGGCAGTTGGAGCTTAATTTAGAGAAATGTGAGGTGCTGCATTTTGCTAAGGCAAATCAGAGCAGGATTCATACACTTAATAGTAAGGTCCTGGGGAGTGTTATACTGCAGACCTCCCCAACAGTCAGAGGGAGATCGAGGAACAGATTTGTTGGCAAATCACAGAAAGATGCAGAGAATAGAGTTATAGTTGTAGAGGGCTTGTTCTGCTAATATCAACTGAGATCACCTTAGTGTGAAAGGATTAGATGGTTTGCAATTTTTAAAGTGCATCCAGGGGAGCTTTTTTGCAGCAGTACATAGATAATCCTAAGAGAGATGTGGCAGTGTCAGACCTAACCCTGGGGAATGAAGCCATTCAAGAGGTTGAAGTTTAAGTGGATAAGCATTTTGGGGATAGTAACCACTTAAGTTTCAAAGTCATTTTGGAAAGGAATAAGGATACTGCAGAAGTGTCTAAATTGGGGGGAAAATTTGAATATCGTTAGAATGGATCTGACACACAGAGACTGGGAACAGGTAATTGCAAGTATGTCTACATTTGGAAAGTGAGGAATAGTGAGAATTCAAGGTCAGTGTGTTCCTCTAAGAGTGAAGGGTAAAGGCAAAAAGTCCAGGCAACCTTGGATTTCAAGGGATAGAGGGTATGATAAAGAAAAAGAAGGAAGCATATGAAAGGTACAGTGCATTAAAATAGAGGAGTCCCATCTGAAGTACAGAGAGTGTAGGAGGTTGCATAAAAAGGAAATTAGGAGGGCAAAGAGGGGCAAGAAATATCTTTTGTAGATGGGATCACAGAAAACCCCAAGGCTTTTTTTTAAAGCATATCAAGAAAGAGTGTGGCCTATAACAGACCAAAGGGACAACATATGCATGGACACGGGTGAGGTATTAAATGAATATTTCTCACTTGTATTCACTAAGGAGAAAGATGTTGTAGTTCGAGATTTCAGTCGGGATGATGATGACCTAGAATATATGATGAAAAAGGAGGAGGTATTAGATGCTTTAGTGGGCATATAAATTCATAAATCCCTAGGGTACGATGAGATGTATCCCCGGCTGCTATGGGAGGCAAGGGAGGAGATTGCTGGGACTCTGCAGAAATATTTAATACTTCATTAGCCACAGGCAAAGTGCTGCACAACTGGAGGATCGCTAATGTGGTTCCCTTGATCAAGAGCAGCAGGGATAGGCCAGGCAATTACAGATCAGTTAGTCTAATGTCAGTGTCATACAGTCACAGAGATGTACAGTATGGAAACAGACCCTTCGGTCCAACCCGTCCATGCCGACCAGATATCCCAACCCAAACTAGTCCCACCTGCCAGCACCCGGCCCATATCCCTCCAAACCGTTCCTATTCATATACCCATCCAAATGCCTTTTAAATGTAGCAATTGTACCAGCCTCCACCAC
>NC_057737.1:14135-31838 GCF_004010195.1 Chiloscyllium plagiosum | reverse complement strand
TGGCCTAACCAATGTCCTGTACAGCCGCAACATGACTGCCCAACTCCTGTACTCAATACTCTGACCAATAAAGGAAAGCATACCAAACGCGTTCTTCACTATCCTATCTACCTGTGACTCCACTTTCAAGGAGCTATGAACCTGCACTCCAAGGTCTCTTTGTTCAGCAACACTCCCCAGGACCTTACCATTAAGTGTATAAGTCCTGCTAAGATTTGTTTTCCCAAAATGCAGCACCTTACATTTATCTAAATTAAACTCCATCTGCCACTTCTCAGCCCATGACCCCATCTGACCAAGATCCTGTTGTAATCCGAGGTAACCCTCTTGGCTGACCACTACACCTCCAATTTTGGTGTCATCTGCAAACGTACTAACTGTACCTCTTATGCTCGCTTCCAAATCATGTATATAAAGGACGAAACATAGTGGACCCAGCATCGATCCTTGTGGCACTCCACTGGTCACAGGCCTCCAGTCTGAAAAACAACCCTCCACTGCCAACCTTTGAGTTCTGACCCTTTGAGCCATTTCTGTATCCAAATGGCTAGTTCTCCCTGTATTCCATGAAATCTAAGCTTGCTAATCATTCTCCCATGAGGAACCTTGTTGAATGCCTTAGTCAAGTACTGCACTCATTAATCCTCTTTGTTACTTCAAAAAACACAATCAAGTTTGTATAATTTCCCATGCATAAAGCCATGTTGACTATCCCTAATCAGTCCTTGCCTTTCCAAATACATGTACATCCTGTCCCTCAGGATTCCCTCCAACAGCTTGCTCACCACTGACATCAGGCTCACTGGTCTACAGTTCCCTGGCTTGTCTTTACCACCCTTAGAACATAGAAAAATACAGCGCAGTACAGGTCCTTTGGCCCTTGATGTTGTGCCGATCCAAGCCCACCTAACCTACACTAGCCCACTATCCTCCATATGCCTATCCAATGCCCGTTTAAATGCCCATAAAGAGAGAGTCCACCACTGCTACTGGCAGGGCATTCCATGAACTCACGACTTGCTGAGTAAAGAATCTACCCCTAACATCTCTTCTATACCTACCACCCCTTAATTTAAAGCTATGCCCCCTCATAATAGCTGACTCCATACGTGGAAAAAGGTTCTCATGGTCAACCCTATCTAAACCCCTAATCATCTTGTACACCTTCTTAAACAGTGGCACCACATTAGCCAACCTCCTGTCTTCCAGCACTTCACCTGTGTCTATTGATGATACAAATATCTCAGCAAGGGGCCCAGTAATCACTTGAGGAGAAAGTGAGGACTGCAGATGCTGGAGATCAGAGCTGAAAATGTGTTGCTGGAAAAGCGCAGCAGGTCAGGCAGCATCCAAGGAGCAGGAGAATCGACGTTTCGGGCATGAGCTCTTTCTGAAGAAGGGCTCATGCCCGAAACGTCGATTCGCCTGCTCCTTGGATGCTGCCTGACCTGCTGCGTTTTCCAGCAACACATTTTCAGCCCAGCAATCACTTCCCTAGCTTCCCACAGAGTTCTAGGGTACACCTGATCAGGTTATGTAGATATATCCATTTTTTTGCGTTTCAAGACATCCAGCACTTCCTCCTCTGTAATATGGACATTTTCAAGATGTCACCATCTATTTCGCTACATTCTATATCGTCCATGTCCTTCTCCCTAGTAAACACTGATGCAAAACACTTGTTCAGTGTCTTCCCCATCTCCTGCGGTTCCACACAAAGGCCGCCTTGCTGATCTTTGAGAGGCCCTATTCTCTCCCTAGTTATCCTACTGCCCTTAATATATTTATAAAAACCCTTTGGATTCTCTTTAACTCTATTTGCCAAAGCTATTGTATGTCCATTTTTGCCCTCTTGATATCCCTCTTAAATGTACTCCTATTGCCTTTATACTCTTCTAAGGATTCACTCGATCTATCCTGTCTATACCTTACATATGCTTTCTTCTTTTTCTTAACCAAACCCTCAATTTCTTTAATCATCTAGTATTCCTTACATCTACCAGCCTTTCCTTTCACCCTGACAGGAATATACTTTCTCTGGATTCTTGTTATCTCATTTCTGAAGGCTTCCCATTTTCCAGCTGTCCCTTTACCTGCGAACATCTGTCCCCAACCAGCTTTTGAAAGTTCTTGCCTAATATTATCAAAATTAGCCTTCCTCCAATTTAGAACTTCAAGCTTTAGATCTGGTCTATCCTTTTCCATCACTATCGGGAAGTTATTGGAAAAATTCTGAAGGACAGGATTAAACAATTCTTGGAAAGGCAGGGATAGTCAGCATGAATTTGTTAGAGGGAGATCCTGTCTAATTTTTTGAAAAGGTGACTAAATATATTGATGAGGATAGTTCACATGGACTTCAGTAAAGCCTTTGATAAGGTCCCACATGGAAGGTTGGTCTAAAAAAAAAGCCAGTGGGATCCAAGGCAAGTTGGCAAACTGGATCCAAAATTTGATTATAAATAGGTGGCAAAGGGTGATGGAGGAGGGGAGGCATGTCTTTGTAATTGGAAGAATCTGTGACCAGTGCTGTACCATAGGATTCAGTTTTGGGAGCCATGCTGATTGCTGTATACATTAATGACTTGGATATGAATGTAGATGGTTTAATTTGTTAGTGTGCAGATGACATGAAAATTGGGGATATTGTTCATACTCAGGAGCATGGTCTCAGGCTACTGTCTGAAATGGATCAGTTGGTAAACTGGGTGGAGCAAGGGCAGATGGAATTGAATCCCAATTAGTGTGAGGTGATGAGCGGTCTAATTAGACAAAGATATATGCAATGAACGGTAGATCCTTAGGGAGTACTAAGGTATGAAGGTACCTTGGTGTACAAGTCCATAGACCCCTGAAAGTGTCAGCACAAGATAGGATGGTGAAGGAGGGATATGGAATGCTTGCCTTCGTCAGCTAGAGAACAGAATATAGGAATAAGGAAGTCTGATTAGAAATGTATAAAGTATTAGTTTGGCCAGAGATGGGATACTGTGTGCAGTTGTGGTTGTCATACTACTGGAATTGCATTGGGGAAGGGTATGGAGGAGATTAGAACATAGAATCAACAGGATGATAACTGGGATGAAAAGCCTCAATTATAAGGAGAGATAGCAGGTTTGATTTATTTCCTTTGGAGCTGAGGAGGCTGAGAGGAAACCTGATTGAGGTGTACAAAATTAATGAGAGGCATAGACATAGTAGATTGCAAAAATCTCTTCCCTGTGGCAGACATGTGTAAGAGCAGAGAGGAGAAAGTGAGGACTGCAGATGCTGGAGATCAGAGCTGAAAATGTGTTGCTGGAAAAGCGCAGCAGGTCAGGCAGCATCCACGGAACAGGAGAATCGACGCCTTGGGCATAAGCCCTTCTTCAGGAACCATAAGAGCAGAGACCATACATTTAAGGTGAGGAATAAGTGGTTTAGAGAAGATTTGAGGCAAGTTTTTTTTTCATCCAGAGGGTGGTAGATATATGGAACATGCTGCCTGAGAGGGTGGAGGAGGCAGGTACTCTCCCAACATTTAAGCAGCATCTGAATGAGTATTTAAAATGCCAGAGTATAGTAGATTATGGACCAAGTGCAAGTAAGTGGGAGCTATGACATGAAGGTGCCAGTGTTGGACTAAGGTAGATAAAGTCAGATGTCACATGACAGCAGGTTATAGTTCAACAAGTTCATTTCAAATCACAAGCTTTTGGAGTGCTGCCCCTTCATCACTTCATGCAAGGATCGGTGCTCCGAAAGCTTGTAATTTCAAATAAATCTGTTGGACTGTAACCTGGTGTCATGTGACTTCTGACAGGTAAATGAGATTAGTGTATTTTGGTGTTTGTTGGTTGTTATAAACGTGGTTTGCCAAAGGGTGTGTTCCTATGCTGTATGCCTCTAGAACTCTATAACAAGCAGACAGTGGGATAACTATTGCATGGCTTGACTTGTTCTGTGGTCTGGTAGCTGACAGGCAGCATCTGGTATTTGCAAGTAAGGTGCCATCAATGAAGCAAATTAATATAAGAATCTGCCTTTAGCAATGCTCTTTAAGTGAATATTTCTCGTCAGGAGAATGCTCCAGCTCTTCTTCAAACATTAAATAGGATTTTTCACTGGCTTGGCTAAGTGTTTACTTTGCAGGATGACTTGATTCCCAGAGTGCTGCTCTCAAGTGTCAGCTAAGGTGGCATCTTGTGTCAGAGTAATGAAGCTAATACGTTGTCAGCTGTTTTTATTTTGGTAACACACAATCTGTAGCTAAGACTTACACAGGTTTGGAAATGAAACATTCTTTTCTCTTCCACAGTTCTTGGAACAGTGTTGTAACCTTCCATCTGACATTTCGATTATTTGATCAACTGAAATAACCTAAGTGTTGTCTTCTTCATAGAAAAGCTTGCCTGCTTCTTATTGTTTGCAGTTAGTTGTCTCTGTACAGCACACTCAAGCTTTGTAACTGGGAGACTTCAAGGGTCAATCTGGGATCTTGTACGTCATGTAAAACGTTTCTTAGCAGCCCTCCCTTCTCCAAAACAAAAGGTGACCTCTAATGTGGTGAGGCTCCAGGTTCCTTGTCCTTGGCCAGCAGAAAGTTGGTGAGTTGCTTATCTGAGACTTTCAGCTGGTGCGACACTCCCATGGCTTGACAGAGATATACCGCAAGAATATGCTTACACTGCAAAATGCAAGACAGGTAAATCAAGAGCAGAGAAAAAGACTTCAAAAGAAATGACTGCTTTGATTGATGAGAACTTGAGTTTTCTTTCATCAGCTTAAAATGTAATATTGCATTTATGAGGAGATAATCAATGTAGCAATATGATTCATTAACCTGGGATACTGGTGTTCAATACAAGGAGTACATTAGAGATTAGGGAATTTCAGGTGGTTAGCATAAAAAGGTGAGCATGCGGATGCTCAAGAAGGTTTCTGACTTTGACAGAGACAAAATAAGATCCAACGGATTTACTCAGACCTATATTAATGAATACAGTACTGCATGGCCATGTACTATCATCTTTACCTTTTATACTCTGTACAAATGATTGTCAACAAAGAAAAAGAAAAAGGAGGCATATGTCAGGTATAGACAGCTATGATCGAGCGAATCCCTTGAGGTGTGTCAGGGCGAGAGGAGTTGACTTAAGAGGGAAATCAGGAGAGTAAAAAGAGGACATGAGATAGTTTTGGCAGACAGGGTTAAGGAGAATCCAAAGAGATTCTACAAATCCACTAAGGATAAATGAGTAACAAGGGAAAGAATAGGGGCCCTTAAAGATCTGCAAGGCAGTCATTGTGTGGAACCACAGGAAATGGGCGAGATAACAAACAAGTATATCGCGTCAGTATTTACTGTGGAGAAGGATGTGGAAGCTAGAGAACTTGGAGAAATAAATAGTGATATCTTGAAAAGTGTCCATATTACAGAGGAGGAGATGCTCGATGTCTTAAAATGTGTAAAGTGAATAGGTTATCCCCAGGACCTAATCAGGTGTATTCCAGACCTTTGTGGAAAGCTAGGGAACTGATTGCCAGGCTCCTTGCCAAAATGTTGGTATCATTGATAGCCACGGGTGACTGGACGGAGGCTAATGTAGTGTCACTAATTAAGAAAGGTGTTAAGAAAAAGCCAGGGAATTACAGACTGCTGAACAAATTTTGAGAAGATTTGTAGCTCAGGTTGAGGTTCTGGATATAGGATTGCTCGTTGAGCTGGAGGGTTCATTTTCAGATGTTTCATCACCATACTAGGTAACATCTTCAGTGAGCCTCCGAATTAAGCACTAGTGGTGTAGCCCGCTTTCTATTTATATGTTTGAGTTTCCGAGAGTTGGTGATGTCAATTCCTGTGGTGACATCTTTCCCTATGGCGATATCATTTCCTGTTCTTTTTCTCAGGGTGTGGTAAATGGGATCCAAGTCAATGTGTTTGTTGATAGAGTTCCAGTTGGAATGCCGTGCCTCGTGCGTGTCTCCGTTTGGCTTGTCCTAGGATGGATGTGTTGTCCCAGTTGAAGTGGTGTCCTTCCTCATTCGTATGTAAGGATACTAGTGAGACTGGGTCATGTTGTTTTGTGGCTAGTTGATGTTCATGGGACAACACATCCATCCGAGGACAAGGGCTTATACACTTAAGGTCCTGGGGAGTGTTGCCAAACAAAGAGACGTTGGAGTGCAGGTTCATAGCTCCTTGAAAGCGGAGTCACAGGCAGACAGGGTAATGAAAGTAGTGTTTGGCATGCTTGTATTTATTTGTCAGTGCACTAATTACAGGAGTTGGGAGGTCATGTTGTGGCTGTACAAGACATTGGTTAGGCCATTTTTGGAATACTGCGTTCAATTCTGATTTCCCTACTATTGGAAAGATGCTGCTAAACTTGAAAGTCAGAAATTGTTTATAAGAAGGCTGCTGGAGTTGGAGGGTTTAAGCGATAGGGAGAAGATGAATAGGCTGGGGCATTTTTTCCCTGGAGTGTTGGAGTCTGAGGGGTGATCTTATAGAGGTTCAGAAAATCCTGAGGGGCATGGATAGGGTGAAACGCCAAGGTCTTTTTCCTCAGGTAGGGGAATCCAAAACTAGAGGGCAGAGGTTTGAGGTGAGAGGGGTCAGATTTAAAAGGAACCTAAGGGACAACCTTTTCATACAGAGGGCGGAGTGTGTATTGAATGAGCTGCCAGGGGAAGTGGTGGAGGCTGGTACAGTTACAGAATTTAAAAGGCATCTGGATGGGTATATGAATAGTAAGGATTTAGAGGGATATGGGTCAAGTGCTGGCAAATGGGACGAGATGAATTTAGGATATCAGGTCGGCATGGACGAGTTAGACCAAAGAGCTGCTTCCATGCTATACAACTCTGACAAAAGCATGCCAACAACACAATCTTGAACTATACTGATGAGATAGTACTTGGGGCTGTCATCAGGAATAACAACGTAAAAGATAGGAAATCAGAAGAGATGTTTAGTCATACGGTTGTACAGAAACAGACCCTTCGGTCCAACTTGTCCATGCTGACCAAGTTTCCAAAACTAAACTAGTCCCACTTGCCTGCATTTGGCCCATATCCCTCTAAACCTGTACCTGTCCAAATTTCTTAAATTCTGTAACTGTACCTGCGCCAACCATTTCCCCTGGCATTTCATTCCACATATGAACCACTGCCTGTGTGGAAAATGTTGCCCCTCAGCACCCTTTTAAATCTTTCTCCTCTCACTTTAAAAATATGGCCCCTAGTTTTGAACTCTCCCACCCTAGAGAAAAGACTGTTGCTATTCACTTTATTTATGCCCCATATGATCTGATAAATCGCTATAAGATCACCTCTCAGCCCGCTAAGCTCGAGCGAAAGAAGTCCCACCCTCTGCTTATTACGCAAATCTGCCAGTCCTAGCAACATCCTGGTAAATCTTTTCTGAATTTGCTCCAATTTACTAATATCCTTCCTATAGCAGAATGATAAGTGGCCTCACACTGTCCTCAATGGGATATCCCAACTTCTGTAGTCAGTGGTCTCAGCAATGAAGGCAAGTGTGCTAAACACTCTTTTAACCACTCTGTTTGTAAAATAGTGTGACAACAATCCTAGTAGACTGAAGAGAAGACAATAAAAACTAATTATAGGTTTTAGAATAGGATCAGTTAATGATTATAAAGCTCCACAATGTGGACATGAAATATTTAATTAATACCGAGCTGTACTAGAAAGCTTTGAAGAAGTATAGAGGAGGTTGAGAGTAGGGAGGTCCAAAATAAGGTTTCGGGGTCGCAAGAGGGCACCGGCAAGCAAAACGTTCATTTGAAGTGTGTCTGTTTCAAAGCCAGGACCATTTGAAATAAGGTGGGTGAACTTGCAGCATGGTTCAGTACCTGGGATTTCGATGTTGTGGCCATTTCAGAGACATGCATTGAGCAGAATGGTCGTTACAGGTTCTGGGACTTAGATGTTTCAGTAAGAACTGAAGATGGTAAAAGAGGAGGTGGTGTGGCACTGTTAGTCAAGGACAGTATTACGGCTGTAGAAAAGGCGTTTGAGGACTTGTCAACTGAGGCAGTATGGGCTTATTCAGGGAACGGCAGTTGTTACTGGGGATTTCAACTTCCCAAATATTGATTGGAATACTACAGTTCAAGTACTTTAGATGGGTCAGTTCTTGTCCAATGTGTGCAGGAGGGTTTCCTGACACAGTATGTAGACAGGCCAACAAGGGGTGAGGCCACATTAGATTTGGTACTGGGTAATGAACCCGGCCAGGTGTTAGATTTGGAGGTGGGCGAGCACTTTGGTGACAGTGACCACAATTCAGTTATGTTTACTTCAATGATGGAAAGGGATAGGTATACACCGGACAGCAAGAACTACAGCTGGGTGAAAGTCAATTACGATGTGATTCGGATGTGTAGGATGGGGAAGGAAACTGCAGGGATGGGCACAATAGAAATGTGGAGCTTATTCAGGGAACAGCCACTGTGTGTCGTGACAAGTATATACTTGTCAGACAGGGAAGAGGTTGTCGAGTGCAGGAGCCGTGGTTTACTAAGTTTAATCTCTTGTTAAGAGGAAGGTGGCTTATGTTAGGATGAGATGTGAAAGCTCAGTTAGGGCCCTTGAGAGTTACAAGGTAGCCAGGTAGGACCTAAAGAGAGAGCTAAGAAGAGCGAAGAGGGGAAATGATAAGTTATTGGTGGATAGGATCATGGAAAATCCCAAAGCTTTCTATAGGTTCATAAGGGATAAAAGAATGACTAGAGAAAGACTACAGCAAATCAAAGACAGTAGTGGAAAGTTGTGCGTGGAGTCAGAGGAGACAGGGGAAGCACTAAATGAATATTTATCGTCAGTATTCACACTGGAAAAAGACAATGTTGTTGAGGAGAATACTGACAAACAAATTACTAGATTAGATGAGATTGAGGTTCACAATGAGGTGCTAGAAATTCTGGAAAGTGTGAAAATAGATAAATTCCCTGGGCTGGATGGGATTTATCCTAGGATTCTTGGGAAGGCAGGGAGGAGATTGCCAAGCCTTTGGCTTTAATTTTTATGTCATCATTGTCTACAGGAGTAGGGCCAGAAGACTGGAGGATAGCAAATGTTGTTCCCTTGTTCAAGAAGGGGAGTAGAGACAACCCTGGTAATTGTAGACCAGTGAGCCTTTCTTCAGATGTGGGTAAAGTGTTGGCAAGGGTTATAAGAGATAGGATTTATAATCATCTTGAAAAGAATAATTTGATTAGGGATAGTTAGCATGGTTTTGTGAAGGGTAGGTCGTGCCTCACTAACCATATTGAGTTCTTTGAGAAGGTGACCAAACAGGTGGACGAGAGTAAAGCCGTTGATGTGATGCATATGGATTTCAGTAAGGTGTTTGATAAGGTTCCTCATGGTAGGCTATTGCAGAAAATATGGAGGTATGGGATTGAGGGTGATTTAGTGGTTTGGATAATGAATTGGCGAGCTGAAAGAAGACAGAAGGTGGTGATTGATGGGAAATGTTCATCCTGGAGTTCAGTTATTAGTGGTGTACTGCAAGGATCTGTTTTGGGTCCACTGCTGTTTGTCATTTTTATAAACTACCTGGAGGAGAGCGTAGATAGATGGGTTAGTAAATTTGCAGATGAGTCTAAGGTCGCTACAGTTATGGATAGTACTGAAGGATGTTGCAGGTTACAAAGGGACAGAGATAAGCTGCAGAGCTGGGCTGAGAGGTAGCAAATGGAGTTTAAGTTCTTCTTAGTGCAGAGTACTGGGCTAATGGTAAGATTCTTGGCAGTGTAGATGAGCAGAGAGATCTCAGTGTCATGTACATAGATCCCTGAAAGTTGCCACTCAGGTTGATAGGGTTATTAAGAAGGCATACGGTGTGTTAGCTTTTATTGGTAGAGGGATTGAGTTTCAGAGCCATGAGGTCATGTTGCAGCTGTACAAAACTCTGGTGCAGCCACACTTAAAATATTACATACAGTTCTGATCAACCCACATTATAGGAAGGATGTGGAAGCTTTGGAAAGGGTGCAGAGGAGATTTACTAGGATGTTGCCTGGTATGGAGGGAAGGTCTCACGAGGAAAGATTGAGGGACTTGAGGCTGTTTTTGTTAGAGAGCAGGTTGAGAGGTGACTTAATTGAGGCATATAAGATAATCAGAGAGTTAGATAGGGTGGACAGAAAGAACCTTTTTCCTCTGATGGTAATGGCTAGCATGAAGGGACATAGCTTCAAATTGAGGGGTAATAGATATAGGACAGATGTCAGAGGTAGTTTCTTTACACAGAGAGTAGTAGGGGCGTGGAATGCACTGCCTACAATAGTAGTAGACTCGCCCACTTTACAGGCATTTAAATGGTCATTGGATTGACATATGGATGAGAATGGAATAGTGTCGGTTAGTTGGGGTTCAGACTCATTTCACAGGGAGACGCAACATCAAGGGCCAAAGGGCCTATACTACGCTGTAATGCTCTGTTGTATGAAATAGTTTTCAAGTACATCTGGTTGGCATGGACGAGTTGGACTGAAGGGTGTACATGCTGTACATCTCTATGACTCTGACTATGACAAGCATCAAACTGGCTGCCAGATTGAAATGAAGCATTCAATGCACAGATATGATGGCCAGGGGACATATGATTACTGTAACTCCTCATTTTAAATTGTGATTATGTTCCTGAAAATCACAATATGAAGTGAATCAATTTTAAATGAATCATTGTTTCCCAGACGAATCAACTTTAAGTCAGAGTTCGGTTCCTTTGAACATTCTGCATCAGAAAAGAAAAATGAAGAGTAGAAGTAATATACTGCACGTGGATCCCAAGCTAAGATAACTTGCAAACTAAAATATGACTACAAAAGAAACACAAAGCAATATTTTTGAAAATTAATGAACTCATTTCACTCTACAGTACAGTTAGATTGACCAGGCTCCACCTGCTGGTAGAGAGTGATCAGTGCAGGGAACAGCTTAAGTCTATATTTGCACCGACTGACACCTGCCGCTAAAAGGAGCCCAGGATCGCATTATGAATTCAGCAAAGTGAGGACCTGAGTCAATAGGAACAGAAGAACTTAAGAGTCTTAGAGCATGGAAACAGACCCTTTGGTCCAACCAGTCCATGTCAAACATAATCCCAAACTAAGTTAATCTCACCTGCCTGCTCCTAGCCCATACCCATTCACATCTTTCCTGCTCATGCGCTTGGCTAAGTGCCTTGTAAACATTGTAACCCTACCCACATCCAACACTTCCCTCAGGAAGTTCATTCCACACACAAACCACCCTCTGTGTAAAAGATTTGCCCCTCATGTTTTTAAATCTCTCTCCTCTCAGCTTAAAAATCTATCTGCCCCCTAGTCTTGAAATCCCCCATCCTAGGGAAAAGAAATCACCTACCATTAACTCTTCGAGATTTATAAAATCATGAGGGATATAGATAAAATCTCCTCTCAACCTCCTATGCTCAAGTGAAAAAAGTCCCATTCTATCCAGTCTTTCTTTATAACTCAAACCCTCCATACCCAGCAACATCCTGGTAAATCTCTTCTGCACCCTCTCCAGCTTAATAATATCCTTCCTATAATAGGGCAACCTGGACACAGTATTCCAGAAGAGGCCATACCAATGTCCTGTATATCCTCAACATTACATCCCAACTCCAATATGTGAAGGACTGAGCAATGGGGGCAAGGGTGCTAAATGCCTTTTTACAATATTACCCATGGGATAGAGGAGCACTGGGAAGGACATGGAACAGACCAACAACGGGAGGGAAATTGGGCCAATGCACATCAACACTGCGTAGCAAAGTTGAGGAGATGAGAAGAGACATGAAGTTGGGGTATTGTGCTGGTAAAATGAGGCTGGGTTAGCAAGATGAGCGACGAAGCCTTGTTGGGAGGGCGCAAAACCAGGGCATGGGGAAGGCAAGGGACGAGGAGAAACAAAGCTCAGAATTAATGCCAGGAGAGAGGCTAGAACAAGACACAGGTCTGGGAGAGGCAATGCCAAGCAGCAAAGGCAAAGGCAGAAGCTCTGGCGGGGAGGTCCCCTGAGTAGGCAAGCCATAGAATAGAAGTCTGGCAAATGATGTTAAAGTGAAGCTAGCAATATGAAACAGTTACTCTGACACTATGTTAACAATGTTAAAATGAAACAATGCATGTGAGTCAGTGTTGAAGGGGGACTTGCTGTATATCAGCTCAGAAAATATTTTGATTATAAATCATGAAACTCTTTTATTTCACTCTAGTTATCCTTCTAAGATATCTTGCCTGATACTGTTGTCTTAGGAAAGCTTACTCTTTCAAGAAGTAGAGATTACTCAAAAAGGGAGCAAGGATACTTGATAAGCTAACTTTTCTGGATGAAATCTGCCCGTGAATAATTTTGACAAAAGTAAAATGTCATGCTAAGTGCAGAACATTCCTTGTTTTAGTATAATTGTTGCATGCTTTCAGGGGAAAGGCCACAATCTTTCAAATGCAGGACAAATCACTTCCTGAACTCATTGCTACCCTTTTCCCAAAGAATGCTAACCAGAGCTGATGTATGGACTCACTGGCTATCTTAATTACACGTTTTAGTGCATATTTTAACTGAAGTTATGAATTACTTGAAGGCATAAATCTGTTTATTGTTATGGTTTACATGTCGGTTTTTTAAAACAAATCAGCAATGTCCCCAAAAGAATTCCTGCAATGTACAATAAAGTGCAAAGGGAAAGTGAAAAGATATACTTGATATTTCTCGAAGGAAACAATGAGAGTGGTATTGAATGGCCGGCCATCTGCTGCACAAAAGCTACACATGAACAAGGAGAAAGTGAGGTCAACAAAGGCTGGAGATCAGAGTCGAAAAGCGTGGTTTTGGAAAAGCACAGCAGGTCAGGAATTCCTGAAGAAGGCTTATGCCCGAAACTTTGATTCCCCCTGCTCCTTGGATGCTGCCTGATCTGCTGTGCTTTTCCAGCACCACAGTCTGACACGTGAACAAGAGGAGTAGGCCACTCGTCCCTTTGAGCCTGCTGCACCATATTTAAATGTACATGTCTTGTTACATTTGAACATGGACTGCTTCAGCAGGAACTCTTCCTGGTCTGCTTCACAGAGATGGTCACCTCAACCAATGATGTCCTATCCAAACCATGATTTAAGAATTAGTACCTGAATGATTTGAGACACTTTGCTGCACTTGAACATCAGCATCCAGAGACAAAACTGGAAGGGAAAAAGTGTGCCCTGCTGTTTGATTTCAAATCCTTACCATTATATTGTCATTCCTTCGTAAAACAGAATACATGAAGGCTGGGCATGAGCAGTAAAGGCAGGAGCAGAGGCAATAATATACTTGACCAGAGCTTCCTTCAACCTACAGATCAAAACAAAATTAATTAATTTAGATTCAAACAAAACAAACCAGATAGCAGCCATCAGAAAATGCAAAGTCAGAGTCCCACACTGGAATTGTTTGAGAAGGATGGGGGATAATATTGATCTTAGCAACCACAGTATTATCTGAACTGGAAAATTTGCTAATATAACCACAGGTATGATATAAACTTTTTTCCGACTGTGCACACAGAATCCTCGCTTTGTGATCAGCACAAACAGTATCTGACTCCAACAACCCCTCCCTGGTGGGTTATTATTACAATTTGAAACTCAAACTAATAAGTGACAAACAGAAAAATTATGTCACAATTTAAAGTTGGGTGGTGCTGGCCAATGCATAAACAATGTGTTAGCATTAAGCCACATACTGACCATCAGGACATACATCCAGAGCCAGACCCAATGTGGGGACACACAAACTGTACATTCACAGTCACAGACCCAGTGTGGGAACATACAGACTGTATCCTCAAATGATACTATAAAGTAAAAATACAATGAACATTCTAACAATTCACTGACCCTTCAGCTTTGCAGTCATTACTGTGTTCTACACTGTTCGAATAATTCAAACAACAGAAGAATTTTGGCTATTAACGGAGAAAACCGACTTAAACTAAATATTCCTGTAAGGCCACTTCTATTTCTAATAAACTGTGTTTTCCATGCTTATGAAATTTTCCTTCCACAAAAAAAATTGATGTTATTTCCAGCTAGGGAGATTACACAACTCCCACATTTAACCTGGCCTGAGTGCTGATAACGTCAGGTCAATTCAAATCGTTACATTGCAGCATAGACATGCTGTTCAGTGGTCACTCTACTAATGGGATTAGATATAAAGTAACCCTCTCTACAATGTCCCCATCAAACACTTCCAGGACAGGGACAGCATGGGGTTAAACACAGACTAAAGCCTCCCAAAACGTCCCTATCAAACACTCTTGGGACAAGGGCAGCACAGATTAGATACAGATTAAAGCTCACCCAATAGTGTCCTCATCAAACACACCTAACACAGGTACAGCATGGGATTCAACATAGAATAAAAATCTCTCTAAAATGTCTGGATCAAATACTCCCAGGGTGGGTATAGCTTTATGTCCCCACCTCTTTCTCTCCCCTACCCACCACATAGAAGGTGTTTTGATGAAGTTTTTCACTTTGCGCTGTGTGTTAGTGAGCAGATAGTGTTTCTGCATCACCACAGAGCAAGTTTATTGATTCTGTCGCAGCTTTACAATTAGGTTTCACTGAAACAGCTTTGCTAAATTTCATTTACTTAGTCAGTTTATATTTACCTTTCAATGAAGTTACTGAAATGAATTTAAATTTCATGAGTTGGACAGAGAACGCTCCGGAGAGGGCTCTGGAGCAGGTTCTCTGTATCAATGCAACATAGCAAGGGGCAACACGTCATTGAGCTCAAAAGCACATCTAATTTCAGAGAAATTTTCACTGCAGCCTCAGTTTTAAAGGTGATGGAACATTTTGCAGTGGCTGGACTGGGCAAGACATCCCATATATTCCTCACTATCCTTTGTTAGAAATAGAAGCCAAATCTCTGTTGCTGGGCACTGTGCCTCTCACAGCCCCTCAGTGGGCAATGATCTTTTCCATCTCTGAGCATGGACACAAACGAAAGATTAAACCAAGTTAGTTAATTATGACAACAAATTTCTCAATGCTACACATGGGGAAAATCAGAACTATCAAACGAGGATCACAGTAGCAGGGCATTGACCCACATTCTTTGATACCTCAAATATCTCAGCTAGAATTGACAAACAAAATAGTCAATGCTGGACTAATTTCATCCTTTAGGATGTATGACATTTGAGAGAACATTTAATAAAGCAGAAGGTGCCTGGTATTTAACAGGGGTCGAGAGTATAAGTGCAAATAGTTTATGTTAACTCATACAAGACACTGATGAGCCTCAGCTAAAATGCATACAGTTCATACTTTAGGAAGGATGTAAAGGCACTGGAGAGAATGCAGAAAGGTTCATGAGAATAGTTCCAGGGATGAGAAACTTAAGTTACAAAGAGAGATTGTAGAGAAGCTAAAGCTGTTTTCCTTCAAGAGAAGGCCAAGAAGAAATTTGCTAGATGTGTTCAAAGTGCCGAGGAGTCTGCTCGAGTGGACAGGATGAAACTGTCATCTTTGGGGCAGGGGTTGAGAACCAAAGAGCAGAGATTTAAGGTGACTGGCAGAAGCAACAATGACAGCACAAGGAAAAACATTTTCATAAAGTGAGTGGTTAAAATCTAGAGTGTGCTGCCTAACAGTGAGGTGAAGACAGGGATCAGATTATTATGTGAAAACAAATAAGGGTAGGGGAAAATGGGGGAGAAGAACAATAAGTGATTATACCAGAGGGCCAGCATAGACAGAGGACTGAATGGTGGCTTTTGTGCTGATTGTAAAAATCTAATTCCCTTTCGGATCTGCTGTCACCACCCTTTCAAAGAGAACATTCTAGAGTTTCAGTACAACATGAGTCACACATGAAATTATAAATCTGTGAGTGAAACACAGAAAGCAAGAGTATTACTGAAATGATGATATTTTGGGAAGTGTGGGTAGAGTCAGAGTCATACAGCACGAAAACAGACGCTTCAGTCCAACTTGCCCATGCCAACCACATTTCCTCAACTGAACCAGTCCCGATTTGCCTACATTTGCTCCATATCCCTCCAAACCCTTATTCATGCACCTGTCCAATTGTCTTTTATAAATGTTGTAATTGTACTCAACTCCACCACTTCCTCTGGCAGCTCATTCCATATATGAACCACCTGTATGTGAAAAAGTTATCCCTTAGGTCCCTTTTAAAGCTTTCCCCTCTCAACTTAATCCTATGCCCCCTAGTTTTGCACTACCCTGCCTTGGGGAAAAGACCTTGGCTGTTCATCTTACCTCTGTCCTCCATGACTTTATAAACCTTTATAAGGTCACCCCTAAACTCCAACAAAGAAGAATCCCTGCCTATCCAGCTTCTCCTTATAACTCAAACCCTCTCGTCTTGGTAACAGCCTTGTAAATCTTTTCTTTCCAGTTTAATAACATTCAAAGTTTGTGAGAAGATTTGTAGCTCGGGTGCTCGTTGTTGTGGTTCTGTTCGCCGAGCTGGGAATTTGTGGTGCAGACTTTGTGGTGCCTTCAAGTAATTCAACCAATGGACCCTTAATTCCTTGACTATCTTGGTACATATGACAACAATCAATAAATCAATCAATGTCAGCCTCCTTTTGTGGTCCCCAGATTCACAGATACAAGTTTTCAATGAATTCAATTCACTCCTCATGATATCAAGAAACGGTTGGATACACTGGATACTGCAAGGGCTATGGAGCCTGATAATATTCTGACAACAGTACTGAAGACTTTTGCTCCAGAACTTGGCATTCCCCCAGCCAAACTCTTCCAGTTAAGTTACAACACTGGAATCTGCCAGACAATATGGAAAATTGCCCAGGTATATGCTACACAGAAAAACCAACCTGGCCAATTACCGCCCCATCAGTCTACTGTCAATCATCAGTAAAGTGATGGAATGTATCCTCAACAGTAGCACTGCTCAGCAATAACCTGCTCAGTGATGCCTAGTTTGGATTCAGTCAGGGCCACTCAGCACATGATCTTGTTACAGCCTTGATTCAAACATGGACAAAGAGCTGAATTCCAGAGGTGAGGTAAAAGTTACAGCCCTTGACATCAAGACTACATTGAACTGAGTCTGGTGTAAGAAGCCCTTGCAAAATTTTGGGGATGAAGCAGGAATGTTTGCTGATGACTGCACAACGTTTAGCATCATTCGTGAATTCTCAGATACTGAAGCAGTCTGTGTTCAATTGCAACAAGATCTGGACAATATCTCGGCTTGGGCTGACAAATGACAAGTTACGTTCATGCCACACAAATACCAGAAAATGACTACTACCAATAAGAGACTATCTAACCTCTGCCCCTTGACATCCAATGGTGTTACTACCACTGAACCCTCCAATATCAACATTCTGGAGACTACCATTGACCATAAATTCAACTGGACTAGCCACATAAACACAGTGACTACAAGAGCAGGTCAGAGGATAGGTATACTGTGGAAAGTAACTCACCTCCTGCCTCCCCAAAGCCTGTATGGGTGTGACTCTTTAAAAAAAACTCAAGAAGCAAATGCAGTTTAATGTGGATAAATGTATGGTTATCCACTTTGGTGGCAAGAACAGGAAGGCAGATTACTACCTAAATGGAGTCAAGTTAGGTAAAGGGGCAGTACAAAGAGATCTGGGTGTTCTTGTACACCAGTCAATGAAGG
>NC_057737.1:0-13894 GCF_004010195.1 Chiloscyllium plagiosum | reverse complement strand
TAAAAATACGGGGTAGACCATTTAGGACAGAGATGAGGAGAAACTTCTTCACACAGAGAGTGGTGGGTGTGTGGAATGCTCTGCCCCAGAAGGCAGTCTCTGGATTCGTTTAAGAAAGAGTTGGATACAGCTCTCAAGGATAGTGGGATCAAGGGTTATGGAGATAAGGCAGGAACAAGATACGGATTGAGGATGATCAGCCATGATCATAATGAATGGTGGTGCAGGCTCGAAGGGCAGAATGGCCTACTCCTGCACCTATTGTCTATTGACACCGTCCAGGACAAAGCAGTCTGCTTGATTGGTACTATATCCACAAGCATCCACTCCTTCCACCACCAATCAGTAGCAACAGTGTGTACTATCGACAAGATACACTTGCAGAAATTCACCAAGGCTCCTTAGACTGCATCTTCCAAACCCATAACCACTTCCATCTAGAAGGACAAGGGCAACAGGTACCTGGGAACACCATCACTTGTAAGTTCTCCTCCAAGTCACTCACCATTCTGACATGGAACTGTATCACCATTCCTTCACTGTTACTCAGTCAAGACCCTGGAATTGCCTCCCTAAGGGCATTGTGGCTTAATCCATAACACAAGGACTGTAGTGGTTCAAGAAGGCAGCTCACGACTACCTTCTCAAGGGCAACTAGGGATGGGCAATAAAAGCTGTCCAGCCATGAATAAAATAATTTAGAAAAAGGAGGAAAAGTCTTATTCAAACTTCGAGGACTTGACAGGGTCAATGCAGAGGGTAGATTTCCCTTCACAAAGACTCTACGACTGAGGGCATTAAAAAAAAAATCATTCATGGGATGGGTGTGTTGCTGGCTAGGCCAGCATTTATTGCCCACCGGTAATTGCCCAGGGCAGTTAAGAGTCAAACACATTGTCCGGTGCCACATATTGACCATACCAGGTAAGGATGCCAGTTTTCCTCCCTCAAGGACACTAATGAACCAGCTGGGTTCTGACAATCAACAATGGATGGTCATCATTAGATTCTTAATTCCAGATTTTTATTGATTTCAAATTCCATCATCTGCTATGGTAGGATTCAAACCCATGTCCCCAGAACATTTCCTGGATTAACAGTCCAGTGATAATACCACTGGGCCATTACCCCATCCCAATCCCAATCCCCTCTGCATTATCTTAGTATAAGAAGTCACCGAGAGGAATTTCTTCTCTTATAGTGTAGTCAATCTATAGAATTCTTTGCCACAGATGTCTGTTATGCTGCATTGTTAAGTATATTCAAGGCTGAGATAGACTAATTTTTAATCAGTAAGGGAGTCAAGTGTTGTGGATTAAAGGTAGCAATGTGGAGTTGAGGATCATCAGTCCAGCCATGATCTCACTGAATGATGGAGCAGACCCAATGGGTTAAATGGTCCACTTCTGCTTCTGGAAGAAATGTTGACACAGGAACTAATGATGGAAAAAGACAACAATAATTGCAGCAGATCAAAGAATCTTGATACACTCTTCCCCACACGGGGTGGGATGGGGTGGAGGGAGGGGGAGGGGAGATGGCCCAGTGGTATTATTGCTGGAGTGTTCATCCAGAGACCCAGATAATGTTCTGGGGGTCTGGATTCAAATCCTGCCATGGCAGATGGTGGAATATGAATTCAATAAAACAAAATCTGGAATTAAGAGCCCAACAATGGCCATGAATCCATTGTTGATTGTTGGATCTGGTTCCCTAATGTCCTTTAGGGAAGGAAGCTGCCATCCTTACCAGGTCTGGCCTAAATGTGAGAGACTCTTAACTGCCCTCTTGGAAATTAGGATGGGCAATTAATGCTGGTCTAGCCAGCCACATCCTCATCCCATGAATGAATAAAGAAAAAACATGTAGTGCAGAAAAAAACTGTTCCACCAACTGGCACAGATGGTTTTTCTTCTTCCTCCAAGTGTGGAGGGATATTTAACTTTGTGGAGCATCACAGATTAATCCAATACTGATATCCCCCATTCTACACAGGCACTAATTGGGTGTCACTGTTCCTAATGCAATTGGAGGCAAAGCTGCAATCTTGCTGGAAAGTACAGTTAATGGGAAAATACACTGTCCTGTACATTACTGGATGATAAGGAAACAAAAATGATTGTACTCAAAATAAAACATTTATAAATGATAGAAATTTTAAAATGCTATACCTGGTACAGTGACCTTCCACTGGGTGACTGGATGAGTGTAACTGAACGGCGATCCACCAGCTCTAAGGCATGCAAGGCAGCTGGGCCAAAGACAAATTTGAGTCTGGAGAAGAAATAACATTGAAGTCTAGCTTTTGAATTAACACCAAATTGATCACAATGCAGATGCTGATGGTAGTGGTAGCAGAGTCCTTGAATATTCTTAAGGCAGAGATAGAGATTCTTGTCAAGCAAGTTTGTGTCAGGAGTAAGCAGGAATGTGAATATAAGGTTACAATCAGATCAGCCCTGACCTTAATAAATGAGGGAGTAGGCTCAAAGGGCTGTGTTGCCACCACTTTCTGCTAATAAATATATATAATTCATAAATAATAAATAAACTTAATGGTGCAGAATGAGGCTACTTAGTCTAACATGTTATTGCCAGCTGGAAAAGAACTATTCCAGTCTGAGCTTACCTTCTAGCTCTTGGTCTATAGCCCTGTAAGTTACAGCATGCAACTGAACCTTCAAGTTATTTTAAGCATTTATAAACCATTTTGTTTAAGAGGAAAGCATTTACATTATCCTTGTTAATTCAGTCAACCTGCAACTGATCATTTCCACATTTTAATTTTTGTTTTGTGATCTCTGATCACTTAATTGTGGCTGACTTCCTTTTAATTTCAAGAATCTGAATGCCATCTCAGAATTTATCCTTGCAAGAAAAGAAAACGCGGCCTTGGCACCCCCGACAGGAAGAGTGCACTGTGATGGTATACCTGATAGGATGCTTGACAACAATATTACATCTGAAGGTGCAATGTACAGCACCAGTATACCCAACAAGAACACTCTGTATCATTGGTATACCCGAGAGGAGAAATACAAAGCCCTGGTGTACTTGTCAGGGATACTGAACAATACAAGCATAAGTACATTACAGCACACACATATTTGACAGGAGGACAATATTGCTCAGATAGCCTTGACTGGAACAGCAGACAGCACCTGTATACCTGATAGGCACATCATACCGCACTGTGACATGTTGTAACTTGAAGAGTGCACTATTCCACAAACCTTCATTCATGTATCAAATCCCAGTCATGATTTAGAGATGTCGGTGTTGGACTGGGGTGTACAAAGTCAAAAATCACACAACACCAGGTTATAGTCCAATAGGTTTAATTAAACCTGGACATATTAAACCTGTTGGACTATAACCTGGCATTGTGTGATTTTAACTTCAAATCCCAGTGTCAGCATGATAGTGGCCAATTTGTCCAACTGACTACTAGTCCGGGTAAAAGCACTTCACACCAGCTTTCATTAGTAACAAGGAAAAAAAAAAATCAAGAGCAATAAAAGTAAAGGACTTCTAATCAATAACCATAAAACTTAAACGACTACCCTTTAAAAATCTCAAATACACATGCAGAATTAAGACAGAAAAATTACAAATGATTTAATAGAGATACTCTAGTTGGAAAATGTAGATAGTTCTGACGATCAAACGTCCAAGCCACAACTGGCAAGTTATTTTAGACACTTAGACCATGAGCTGGAGAAGTAGTAGACCATTCAATCCATCAAGTCTACAATGAGATCAAAGCTGATCTGATAACCATCCAATTTCCTGCCTTTTCCCTATAGTTCGCGATTTCTTGACTGATGAAAGATTTATTTATCTCAGCCTGGAAATACTTGCTGACCCAGCCTTGACATCCCTCTGCGGTAAAGAATTCCACAAATATACTGCTCTCAGAGAAGGAATTCCTTTTCATCTCTGTCTTAAATATTCTGAGATCATACACTCTGGTCAAAGATGGACTCCCATAAGGGGAAATAAATTTCCCACATCTGGCTCATTAAGTCCCCTAAGAATCGAACATACATCAACAAGATCATTTCTTATTCTTCTGAACTCCAACAAGTAAGGTACAAACTACTCAGCCTCTCCATATCTGGGATCAGCATAGTGAACCTCCTGTAGACACCCTCCAATGGTAGTCTACCTATCCTTGGTCTAACTAGTGCCTTGTATAGTTTATGCAAGACTTAGTAAGTTTGCAGATGACACCAAAATTGGAGGTGCGGTGGACAGTGAAGAGGGTTACCTCAGATTACAACAGGGCTTTTGGTATGCTTTCCTTTATTGGTCAGAGTATTGAGTACAGGGGTTGGGCGGTCATGTTGCGGCTGTACAGGACATTGGTTTAGGCCACTGTTGGAATATTGTGTGCAATTCTGAACTCCTTCCTATTGGAAAGATGTTGTGAAACTTGAAAGGGTTCAGAAAAGATTTACAAGGATGCTGCCAGGGTTGGAGGATTTGAGCTAAAGGGAGAGGCTGAACAGTCTGGGGCTGTTTTCCCTGGAGTGTTGGAGACTTAGGGGTGACCTATTGGAGGTTTACAAAATTATGAGGGGCATGGATAGGGTAAATAGGCAAAGACTTTTCCCTGGGGTCTGGGAGTCCAGAACTAGAGGTCATAGGTTTAGGGTGAGAGGGAAAGATATCAAAGAGACCCAAGGAGCAACTTTTTCACACAGAGACTGGTACGGGTATGGAATGAGCTGCCAGAGGAAGTGGTGGAGGCTGGTACAATTGCAACATTTAAGAGGCATTTGGATGGGTATATGAATAGGGAGGGTTTGGAGGGATATGGGCCAGGTGCTGGCAGGTGGGACTAGATTGGGTTGGGATATCTGGTCGGCATGGACGGGTTGGACCGAAGGGTCTGTTTCCATGCTTTACATCTCTATGACTCTACAACTGCAGATCTGAAACAAAAACAAAAAGAGCTGGAAAATTGAGGTTGAGCAGGATTTGAGGTGAGAAAAGAGAATTAATGTTTGGGTCCAGTGACCCTCTGTCAGAACTGAAGATAGCTGGCAAATGATGGTATTTATGCTGATGATGGGGGACTGGGGAAGGAGTGAGATGAATGTGAGAGAGAGAGCGAGAGAGAGATAGCAAAAAAAGGAAGCAAACAAAATGATTGTTGATAGTAAGCTGGGGAAGAAGATTATAACAGAAATCTGTTTAGTTGAAAATGGGTTAGCTGTCCTTGAAACGATGGATACAGAACAGGACTTGGGTGTGTATGCAGCTGGGGGGTAATGAACACAGCGGGAGGTTTTCACAATCAAATGTTTCACTCAGGTCTTACAGCAACTCTGGAGAAAAAACAGACTGACGTTTTGAGTCCAGTAACTCTTCTTCAGAACTTCAGAAGGGTCGCTTGACTTGAAATGTTATCTCTGCTTTCTCTCCATAGATATTGCCAGACCTGCTGAGCTTCTCCAGCAATTTCTGGTTTTGTTTCAAATCTTCACATCTGCAGCTGTTTGATTTATTTTTGTTAAACTTACTGTTACGTTCTATGGACTGTAAGGTATCGAGGAGGAAGGTGAGGTGTGTCCATGTATTCATCTCAATTCTCCCATCCCCTGTCATCATTATAAATACCACCATTTCCCAGCTGCTTTCAGTTCTGATGAATAATCACTGGACTCAAAATGTTAACTCTGTCTTTCTCTCTCCGCGATACTGCCAGACCTGTGTAGTTTCTCCAGTGCTTCCTGGTTTTGATCCTTATTTTTCTACTCAATTCCCTTTCTTGGATTCCTTTTGATTTTTGCAATGAAGTCACGCTGTTTGTAGGTGATGGTCATTTTTTTGATGTGATAGCTTATCAGGTGGACTTAGAACTCCTCTTGTTTGGATTTTTAAAACAGCATTTCCGTTTGTTTTCTGGCCTTTGCCAACTTGGGAAGAGACAGTGATGAATGCTTCCTGTTTGGAAGCTCTGCACATTTTCTGCATGCTGCAAGCCACAGTGTTATTGAGTATGGAAACATGGTCCTTTGGTCCAACCAGTCCATGCCAACCATAATCCCAAACTAAACTAACCCCACCTGCCTGTGCTTGGCCCATATCCCTCCAAATAGTTCTTATTCATGTACTTATCCAAACGCCCTTTAAACATTGTAACTGTACTCACACCCACCATTTCTTCTCAAAGTTCATTCTACACATGAACCATTGTGTTAAAAAATGCCCCCATGTCTTTTTTAAATCTCTCTCCTCTCACCTTAAAAATATGCCCCCTAGTCTTGAAATCCCCCACCCTAGGTGCCACTTAGTCTTAATTCTCCCTGTTATTATTTCAAAGATAACACTGTATTGGTGGATTGGTTTTCAAATTGGAAAAGATTTCCTGGTATTCCAGTTTAGATTAGATTACTTACAGTGCGGAAACAGGCCCTTCGGCCCAACAAGTCCACACCGACCCTTCAAAGAGCAACCCACCCAGACCCATTTCCCTACATCTAACACTACGGGCAATTTAACTTGGCCAATTCACCTAACTTAAACAATTTTGGACTGTGGGAGGAACCAGAGCACCCGGAGGAAACCTACGCAGACACAGGGAGAATGTGCAAACTCCACACGGATAGTCACCTGAGGCAGGAATTGAACCCGGGTCTCTGGTGCTGTGAGGCAGCAGTGCTAACCACTGTGCCACCGTGCTGCCCACAGTTAGGGCGGTCCAGCTCCCATTTCAGTTTACAGCCCTGAAAATGAAAAATATATGGTCTCTTACAACTGGCATACATGACAGGAGCAAGATACAGCAGTCGTACACTTAACAGGCGTGGTATACAACATTATACCTAACTTGAGAGTTGTGTGTGGGAGCTATACACAAGGTACATTGGACAAACCGACAGAAAGTATCAGTCTACTCACCAGTTATTCTATTGGTTACTATTTTAGCAATAATCTTACTATATTCCATTGCTGAAGACTTGACTTCTTACAAATCAGAGACACATATGGCTAATTTTAGAATGATTCGCCCAAATTTTAGACAGACTGCCTGCTGTCTCTGGATTGGATTGACCTCATGTCACAGAAGAGAAGGAAGAAAACATTTAAGAAAATTCTTCTAGTGATGAGAAATGTTCAATATCATGAATAGCAGGGTGAAGTAGATAGGGAAAAATCCCGTCCCAATGACTGAAGAGCCAGAAAACGAGTTAAACCAAAAAAATGTTTGTTTCTGTTTGTCTCTGACTGGGCATTTTTGTGGCACTGAATATTTCCAAGTCATGCTGCAACTATACAAGACTTTTGGAGTATTGTGTACAGTTCTGATTGTTGCACTATAGGAAGGATGGAGGATTTGGAGAATGTGCAGAAGAGGTTTACCAGGATGTTCCCTAGACTGGTGCATTAGTTATAAGAAGAGATGAGATTAACTTGCATTGCTTTTGCCAGAGTCTGAGAGACGACCTGATAGAAGAATATAAAATGATGGGAGGGATGGGCAGGGTGGATTGTTGGAATCTTTTTCCAGGTTGAAAATTTCAAATACTAGGGAGCATAGTTTAAGGTGAGAGGGAGAAAGTTTAAAGGAGGTGTGCGATTGAAGTTCTTTTTGTTTCTTACACAGAGCGTAGTAGGTATCTGAAACCTACTGTTACGAGAAGAGACGATAGAAGCCACATTTAACAGACATTTCGGCAGACACATGATCAGGCAGAGAATAGAGGAGTAAGCATCACGTACAAGGAGATTGGATAGTTTAGAACAGCATCATGGTCGGTACAGACATTGAGGTCTTAAGGGCCCGTTCATGTGCTGTACTGTTCTATGTCTGCTTGTATCCGTGTTTTAAAAGGGGGTCAGAGTCTTAACTAGTGGAGCCATATGTTGATAGCTCATAGTTGTTTACTTTTGATCAGAACTTACTTACTTATAATGACCCAGAGTTCTTGTTAAGCACAGGAACTTGGCCAGTGTTTTCTGTAACTTGATTCCAATAGACAGGTAAAATGGGGACCTTATGTGCTTTGACTACAGCATTAACTTCTGTGGTGACTCCCAAGAGTAGTGAGGCTTGAAAATCAGTACACTTTTCCAAGTGGGTCATAAGTCTCAAAATTAATTTTAGATAGAGGTAGTCTTTTTGCAGACATAAACACTTTGTATGTAATCAAAAACTATGATTCTCCTGGCTTGTGCATGTGCTATTTTAATTAAATTATAGCTTTAATAAACTTTGTCCTCGTCTCTATAGTCCAACAAAGACAGGTCATGTCAGCTGTGATAAAGAGTCATCTAGACTTGAAACATTAGCTTGCTCTCTCTCCATGGATGCTGCCTGAACCTCTATGATTTCAGGTATTTGCTGTTTTCAGAAACAGGTCATTATTATCATTACTTATTGTCAAATCCGACAAAAGATAGAATTCTTGATGGAACCATAATAATCTGTTTTTCAAAAAGTCAAGTTCACAGTAAACACCTTATGAGTGCAATGCTTTTTACACTTCTGTCGGCAGTATTATTGGTGTGCTTGGTTCTGACAAAATTCAAAATTTTCATACTGCTTTGGCTCAATCTGTTTTAAATTTAACATTTGTAAATGCTGGATTAATTCAGTGACGCCCTTCACAATGTAATGTTCCGAGCCGACTTCAGATGTATACTCAGGGGATGTTTCCTTATGTTGGTGAGATTAAAACTAGGGGCCTCACACTTGAATAATAGGTCTCCATTTTAAAACAGAGATGAGAAGAACTTTGTTTTCTTTCAGAGGGTCATTAGAATATAGGAGGTAGTGGAGGCTGGTAAGACCAGTATCTGATGCTAATCTGTAATCATCCTGAAGGTGGTGGTGGTGAACTGCCTTCTAAAACCATGATTTGGAGATGCCGGTGTTGAACTGGGGTGTACAAAGTTAAAAATTACACAACACCAGGTGATAGTCCAACAGGTTTAACTGGAAGCACTAGCTTTCGGAGCGACGCTCCTTCATCAGGTGATAGTTGAGGGCTTGATCGTAAAATAGAATTTATAGCAAAAATTTGCAGTGTGATGTAACTGAAATTATGCATTGAAAAATTGATTGTCTGCTAAGCCTTTCATCTGTTAGAATACAGTGATAGTTTCACTTCTTTCATGTGTAAATCATGAAAGTTGCATTCTCGGGTTAGCTGTTAACAATGGTGATAGCTAGACAATATGTTGAAGGTGTTAGCCCTCTGTGTTCTCTGTCTATGCCATGATGTTTAGATAACAGAGTTTTACATAAATTCATGCAATTTTTGAGCTCAGAGTTCTACATGAATGTATGCAGTTTTTGAGCAAAGTGCAATGTAACTCTGCAAGTACAAATTCACCCCACAAAATATATGTGTGCATGTGGAGATAACAGAGTTTTACATGAATTCATGCAGTTTTTGAGAAAAATACAATGTAACTCTGCAAGTGCAAATTCACCCCATAAAATGTGTGTGTGTGTGTGTGTGTAGGAATAGCTGTGTATGTGTGTGTGTGTGTGTGTGTGTGTGTGTAGAGCAATGGTGATCACCTGTAATGTGACATGAACCCAAGGTCCCGGTTGAGGCCCTCCCTATGGGTACCAAACTTAGCTATCAGCCTCTGCTTAGCCACTTTCCTCTGCTGCCTGTCCCGAAGTCCACCTTGGAGGATGGTCACCCGAAAGTCCGAGGCTGAATGTCCTGGACCACTCAATTCTCAAACCATGATATGGAAGGATAGGATTAAGGGTATAGGCACACACAGTGCTCACAGGTAGGAGAGTATTATTCCAAATACTACCGATATTAGTGCTCTGACATACTGGTGCAGAATAAGATTGCTTTATTCACCACATACACTAAGACCATTTGATAAAGCATTGGAAGATGCAATGCATTATGTGATAGGACTTATAAAGACTTGTAATGACTGAACATTTCGTTCAAGAATTGTAGACTGAAACACCGCTCATATACAAATTTTAGATAGACACACTCTGAACGATTCAGAGAACTTTTGTAAATAGTAAATAAAAGATTAATTTAAAAGGTATTTATTATTGCCAACAATCAAAGTAACACCAAAGCTGATCCTACAATCAAGCAAGATATTTATGAAATAATTTTAGAACCAGAGAACAGATGGCGAAACTCAGAGTACTCACGCCAGAAGGAGGTCATCTGTCACTGCAAAACACAAGAATCAAGAAGGTTTGTTAGTGTCAATTTCACAAACATACTCTCTAAATTTAAACAAATAAAAACATTCACAAAGCATGGATCATACCCAGAACAGAAAACTAACTTGACTAAAAACAAAAATTCAGCTCACAAGTCAAGCTATTCATCAAAGGGCTAACACCTGTGGTCTGTGTTGGTAAGAGTTAGCATGGCAGTGAGATATTCTGGGCTAGGAGGAAATCAGCCGGAGTGCACGCTACTCTGCAGAACCTCAATTCTTGCTGTTCTCCAGCTCCATCCTCCTGCCCGTACCGCAGCCACTGCCTTTCCAATGTTCCACAGCTGCCCCTATAACTTTCAGGGGTTCATTGGTGAATAGGTCAAGGAAATCAAATGTGCACATGGATACTGCACTATTATCAATATGCAAGTTCTTTACAGTCTTCAGACACAAATAAGGCCTGAGCTATTTGTTCTCAATGCAAACTTGATACTGAAATAGGAAGCATGTGCTATTTTAGTTAAATTATGGCTACCCTGATCTGCAAGTTTCTGGCTGTACATCATTCAAACTCATGGAAGGTCTTAAGCTGGTCACACTTGGTCTTGAAAGGTGCTCAGTCTACCTCAGAATACTCTGAAGATCAGGAACAGAAATTGCTGGAAAAAGTTTGCAGTTCTGATAATATCTGTGGAGACAAAGCAGAGTTAACATTTTGGGTCCCATTTTTCAGAACCACCAAGAGTGGCTCGGTAGCAACACTACTCATCAAATTTGTCGGGTCCTAAAGGATATTGCTGCTAGTCTGGGTCTGAGGCTGGTGGCAAGGGAACCACCAAGAGGTGAAAACACACATGACCTCAACCTAACCATCTACCTGCCACAGATACATCTGCCCATGACAGTATCGGTAAGAGTGACCCCCACACAGTACTTGTGGAGACAAAGTCCTACCTTCACATTGAGAATAGCCTTCATCACGTTGTTTGGCACTATCACTATGCTAAATGGGACAGACTATGAACAAATCTAGCAACTCAAGGTTGGGCATCCATGAAGTGCTATGGGCCATCAACAGCAACAGTTTTGTATTCCAGCACAATCTACAACTTCATGGCTTAGACTATCCCCAATCTACCATCACCATCAAGATGGGATCAACCCTGATTTGATGGAGGGTGATAGCATGACATGCCAGGAGCAACACCAGGCATACCTAAAAGAGCTGTTAAACTAGTGAAACTGAAAAAAAAGGTTTACAGCATAAGCAGCAAGTGATAAGCAGAGCTAAATGACTGGATCTAAGCTCTGCAGTGCTATCACATCCAGTCATGAATCAGACAATTTCTACAGTGCAAATAGAAGCTATTTGGTCCAGAGTTTGCACTGACCCTCGAAAAGCATTCCACGCAGACCCAGCTCCCAAATCTATCCTTGTAACTCTTCATTTTACTGTGACTAATCCACCTAGCCTGCACACTATGGGGTAATTTAGCATGGTCAATCTACCTAATCTGCACATCTTTGGACCGTGGGAAGAAACTGGAGCACCAGGCAGAATCCATGCAGACATGTGCAAACTCCACACAGACAGTTACCCAAGGGTGGAATCAAACCCTGGTCCACTAAGCCACTGTGCTCCCCCTGGTGAATGTGGTGGACAATTAACCAACTTGCAGAAGGTGGCTCCACAAATATCCCCATCTTCAATGGGGAGGCCAGCACATCAGTGCAAAAGATACACTTAGAGTCATAGATATGTACAGCATGGAAACAGGCCCTTTGGTTCATGCCGACCAGGTATTCCAACCCAAACTAGTCCCACCTGCCAGCACCCGGCCCATATTCTTCCAAACCCTTCCTATTCATATACCCATCCAAATGCCTTTTAAATGTTGCAATTGTACCAGCCTCCACCACTTCCTCTGGCAGCTCATTCCATACACACACCACCCTCTGTGTGAAACAACTTGCAATAATCTTAGCTAGAAGTGCGAGTAGATGAACCAACTTGGT
This sequence comes from Chiloscyllium plagiosum, assembly GCF_004010195.1. NCBI lineage: Eukaryota > Metazoa > Chordata > Chondrichthyes > Orectolobiformes > Hemiscylliidae > Chiloscyllium > Chiloscyllium plagiosum. The sequence continues at coordinate 1,708 of NC_057737.1, read as the reverse complement.
CTCCTCTACTTACATCCCTCCTCTATTTCCTCCGTGTAATGTTAAGAAACATCTAGAAGTACTGGATGCTGCAAAGGCTATCGGCCCTGACAATATTTTGGCCATAGTTAACAGCCTGACTTTCAGAGTATTTGAGATCAGCGATAATGATTTCTGAAGCTTTCTCAGATTCACAGGAAATACTTCACAGATATTATTCCAACTGGTTTAAATACATATATATGGGCGGGGGTGGGGGGGGGGGGTAGCGAGGGAGCAAAGGAGACAGAGAGAGATAGAGATGATAGCATTGCTTCCTTGCAAATATTTCAGGTCTGTGGGCAAAACAGAAAAATTCCAGAGGCTGCTGCTAAGCATCCTTCAGCACTCGACCTTTTCCACAACTCAGCTGGCCAGATACAATATGCCATTAAGCATTCTCTCATCTCTTTGATAAAACCTTTTCTCCCACAGTCACTTAGCTTTTTTGTAAACAGGAAGCAATCTTTTATTCTAATTTGTGCATTCCTAAGAGTCATAAGGTAAATCCTTTGTAACAGATGAACAGTTCAAATCTTCCATTTCACAATTATATATACATGGTTCGCAACATTCTTCCACGCTTCAGGTGAAATACTATTTCAAAATGTGTTCCATTAGAATGAGCATATGACACATAGAATAATAGAACAGAAGACATTACATTCATGCACTCAGGACAGGATTTGTGTAACTTCTTGCCATCTTTTTAAAGAAACTTCAAACTATTCCAGAATCATTACATTCTGGATAATATGTCTGGTATATTATCTTTTCAAGCAATAAGAACTGTTACAATTAACAAGCTCCATCAAAATAATCTTGACTTCTAAATTTGAGATTTCTCAACATGGGCCAGTGGATTACAATTAATCTAAATCAGGGTTTCTTCATAGTTAAGATAGGAGAAAGTGAGGTCTGCAGATGCTGGAGATCAGAGCTGAAAATGTGTTGCTGGAAAAGCGCAGCAGGTCAGACAGCATCCAGGGAACAGGAGAATCAACGTTTCGGGCATAAGCCCTTCTTCAGGAATATTCTGGAGAAAAGGAATCTCCAACGATGATTCAATATTGGATTTCAGTAATTTGAGAAAGGCTTGTAATGTAGTAAGTCTAACTTGAGCCCATCCCAAATTCATGGAAATCACTCAATGTAGATAATGGCATAGCACACACGCAATAAACAGGACATTTATCAATTGGTTGCAACGTGAGTAATAGAGAATACAGTGACAGAAACCCCATTGGTTTTTGCTCCCCCATACAACCTCCTATGACCAGCCCAATTTCCTACTCACTCACATTGTGACAATTCTTGATACACCTGTTTCACTTTCTTCAGAAGTTCTTCTGCTACCACTGGCAAGGTGCCCGATGTTAACATGATTTCTCCCAGACTCTATCAATGAAACAAAAATGACTAATTATACAGAAAATAAATGGCATTAAGTGCATTTTATTTATTTGTGGGATGTGTGTGTTGTTGTCATTGGAAGACTTTCTTGAGGGAAGTATAGGAATTGGGCAAAGTGTGGGGTAATGAAGAGTGCTGGGCTGGGGAGGAACAGACAGTGAGCACACAGAAAGAGAGGAATGGCAGTTAGACAGGGATTTCCATCAAAAGGGGTGGGGGCAGGATGGGGAGGGAAGGAGAGGATAATAAAAATGCTGCGGGACAGTGAAGGTCTCCA
>NC_057736.1:51668382-51668882 GCF_004010195.1 Chiloscyllium plagiosum | reverse complement strand
AATGTACAGCATGGAAACAGACCCTTTCATCCGTCCCGTCCATGCTGACCAGATATCTCAACCCAATCTAGTCCTACCTGCCAGCGCCCGGACCATATCCCTCCAAACCCTTCCTATTCATATACCCATCCAAATGCCTCTTAAATGTTGCAATTGTACCAGCCTCCACCACACCCTCTGGCAGCTCATTTCATACACGTACCACCCACTGCATGAAAAAGTTGCCCCTTAGGTCTCTTTTATAGCTTTCCCCTCTCACCATAAACCTATGCCCTCTAGTTCTGGACTCCCCGACCACAGGGAAAAGAGTTTGTCTATTCATCCTATCCATGCCCCTCAATTTTGTAAACCTCTTAGAAGACAAAAGGTGGTGGTGGAGGTTGTTTTTCAGACTGGAGGCCTGTGACCAGTGGAGTGACACAAGGATTGGTGCTGGGCCCTCTACTTTTTGTCATTTACATAAATGGTTTGGATGTGCGCATAAGAGGTACAGTTAGTAA